>NW_007256304.1:200512-261274 GCF_000164805.1 Carlito syrichta
CCTCTGGGAGAGCATTTGTACTAGGGATATCTAGGATGATCATACAGTGAACATGTGGCCCTGACCAAAACTAGGATTTTGCCCAAGGCCTAGTAAGAACCGTAGGCATAGTGTGTGGGTACCTGAGGCCCACTCATGTACAGCACAGCCAAGCCAGTGATGTCACCAGGCTTGAAAAGCAACCAGTCACCTCGATTAGGGTGGGCAGAAACCCACAGACCAGTCATCAACCTTATCCACTCATGGAGGTAATGATGGCTGAACTTCCATGTCCTGAGTTGACATTACCTGACCACCAATGAAGCAGAAGTCTGAGGCCAAGCAGATGGCACTGGGGCTATGATTTCAAGGTACAATACTTGCTCTACATTATAGGAATGATGAAAATTGAGCAAGTGAGGTCCCAGGAGGCCACATCCCTAAGTCTGCCATACTTGGTGGGTTCCTTTCAAGGTAAGAAATAGGAAATGTGGCCTCATGTTGTGCAAGGATGCTCCAAGGTGGGGACCAGAACTACAAAAGGTGGAAGAGCTTCTGCCTATGCAGGAATAGGCCTTACCTGGATCCTACAGTGTGTAGTCTGTCCTCTTTTTTTCACCTGACTGCTTGGGATTTTCTCTCTCTTTTTTTTTTTTAGTTGGAATCTTATTCAGTCGCCACGGCTGGATTGCAGCTCATGGCCACCCAAGCATCAATCTGCTGGGCTCCGGTGATCCTTCTGCTTCAGCCTTTCAAGTAGTCAGACCTACAGGTGAGCGCTACGATGACTGGTTATTTTTAAAAATTTTTCTAGTAGAGATGATGTCTTGCCAAGTTGCCTGGGTTGGTCTCAAACCCATGGGGTATGGCGGGATTCTACAGTTATTGTTGAATCTGCAGGTACTGAAAATCACCCATTTCATTTTCTTATATCATTTTGCTTTCAGGAGAAAAAAAATCCTTCTATAAATGAATATTCAGCAAGTCTTTCAGCAGGCTGCTCTGCGTGCGAGCACAGTGCTGTCTTTGTACAATAGAGTGTCCAGTTCTCTCCAAACTCATAGGCATGAGTTCTTATGATAGTGAACATCCCGATTTCTCCTAATGGATGGAGCTGATATGTTAGACCTGGCTCAGTAATGACATCATCCAGATCACCAACATTGTCCTTTGGGGGTTCTAGAGAATATGTCATTGGGAGTCTATTTTAGAAGCTCATCTGCTCTAGGGTCACTGAGTGCATAACATGAGTCTTTAAATGTTTTTGTTTTTTATTTTGAGTTGGAGTCTCACTCTGTCCCCCAAGCTGGAGAACAGTGGCACACTCCTGGCCCTTTTTTTTTTAAAGCAGGATTTATTGAGGACAGGAAACCTCCCACAGTGGGAGAGGACCCAAAGGATTTATCAAATTCTCTCCTTTTATTAAGGAGCATTGGGGGGCTTACTTCTTTTTTTTTTCCTTATTTATTTATTCATATATTTATTCGTTTTTTGCTTTTTACTTTTCTTTCAGGGGGCTTGTTTCTTTGATACGTGGGTATGGCAATGGCCAGTTTGTCCCACATGTCATTGGTAGATGTGGATTTCCCGAGCAGGGCAAAAAATGTGGGCTCCCGTTGAAACTACTCACAGGGTACATTGAAGTGTTTTGCTCCCTCTGCTGACTGGGACGGTGTCCTGCAGCTCAGCGATCAAGCCACCAGGTCTCATTTATTTTATTTTATTTTTTTTTGGAGTTGGAATCTCACTCTGTCGCCCAGTCGGGAATGCAGTGGCCGCTCCCGGCCACCGCAGCCTCGACCTGCTGGGCTCCGGCGATCCTTCCGCCTCACCCTTCCAAGTAGCTGGAACTACATGCGCAGGCTAACATGCCCATCTAATGTTTGATTTATTGTAGAGATGAGGGCTCGCTAATATGCCAGGTAGGTCTCGAACCCATGGCCTCAGTCAATCCACTCACCTCAGCCTCCCAAAGGTGCGGGATTACTGGCTGAGCCACCAAGTCCGGCTCAGGCCTCATTCTTGTACTACAGTTCCCAGCATGCTCCGTGACGCACGCCACATCCTGCTCCTCCCCCAACTTCCGGTACAGGGAGGCAACTCAACCTCAAAATGCTACAAGAAAAACATGCTTTTCTTTTTTCTTGCCTCCTCGTGCTTCGTTGGATCACATCTGCTGTCATTCAAGATCAGAAGGGTGGTGGGTTATAACCTTATCCAATCAGCGATGCTAGTTTGGACGCTGCCCAATCAGAAAAGAGATTAAATTGAGGTGGTGGGTTCTGGGTTCTGAGCGGGCCTTTTGTTTTCTTGGCCTGCGTATGTGCCGAATCATCTCGGAGGGAGCCGCGTGTATTTGCGTCTTCCTTTTTCCCCCTGTGAAATGCAGGTCTGGGGAGTTTATAGGGAGGAGGCAGGGACACCCAGAAGCCGGGCGATGGTGAGTACGGGTGTGGGTGCGAGAACGAGAGGCTGGATGGGCACGGATGACCCAGCTGTGGCCGATCGACCTCCCCCACAATTCTGATCCTGGACCTGTGCCGCCGGTGACTCGGCCCCGGGTCCCTCTTCACAGGGTGGGTCTGGTTCGGTCCCCAGGGTCCTATCCCCATTATGATCTCTCCCTATTGGAGGCTTTTCCAGGCAAACCTACGCTGCCTAAGTGAGGAACCCAGGAGTGTCAGGGGGGTCTGACCGGCTTGGGGGCCCCTGGAGGAAGGGCCTGTGGTCTTGGTCCCATCCCTCTCTCCTCCTAGATAGTAAACGGATGCTCCAGCACAGTGTTCAGGGGTTCCCTTGGGCCAACAGCGGATGGTGAATCCCTAAGTCACTGTCAGGGCTTGTAGTCTTGGGTCTCAGGAGGGCCTGGGAGTAAAGGCTTGGAAAAGAGGCGGGGGAAGCTGGCCATGGGCAGGTGGGAGTGGGTGACAGCCCCACAGTCGCCTGATGTGGAATATCCTGGTGGAAATCCCTAGACCAAGTTATCAGGCTTGTTAGGGTACTGGACAGGGTGAGGGAAAATGGATGGAGCAAGGGACGCAGCACCGCTGGGGTTGGCAAGCGGGAGGTGCGCGCTGGGAGATCCGAGTAAATTGCAAATAATTGCAATACACAGAGGTGAGAGAAGAAAAGATTTAATTAAGAAAAGTTCACCCCCCAGAGTCCTGGCTTAAATCCTTTTCTTGGAGATTGTTGCACGTGACTGCTGTGACTTCCTTGTCGACCACCTGTGGATGTCTTGAGGATCCTGTGACACAGAGACCCATTAATGTCTGTCCATATTAACCTAGCCCCGGGCATGACAAGTATGCTAATTCTCCTGCACTTTCCCAAATGACATTCCTTAGAGCTAGTGGAGGGTGCACCTCCCCTTATCTCCTAAGCATTCCCAGTGAGTAGCTTCGAGGGATCCTTGGTTTCCCTGTAGATAGTGTCCAATTTACTGGAAGATCGAATCCCCACCTGCTCTCCCTCTGAGCGGTCATAACTTTTGTAATTTCAAGTTTCATAACTTTTACAATCCTTGCCCAATGGATGATGTCCTAGGCCATGTAAATTCCCTTGAATCTATGCAAGCTTGATTGCTGCTATGAGATACCTCAGATACCCGAAAGTCTGTTTCTAAAAAGACAAAGTTGGGAATGTTAATTATACCTAAAGTGTGCATTTCTCTTTAAGCATAGGTTCTACTTTCTCATCATTGTGTCAGGGTTTCAGAACAAGATGAAAAATGGCTTCCCACTGTTGGTCTGTCCTTTCAAGGATCATTGGCAGTTTGTCACCAGGTCCAAACCTGCTTCTGTCTGGTGGGACATCCAACGTCAAGACAAGGAGTTGGAGCAAGGGTTGTGACTTTATTAAGAGGACCATTAAAACCAAGAAGATAGCCGGGCTCGGTGGCTCAGCCTGTAATCCTGCGCCTTTGGGAGGCTGAGGTGAGTGAATTGCCTGAGCTCGCGGGTTCGAGACCCGCCTGGGTAGCGAGACCTCATCTCTACAATAAATCAAAAAATCAGCCGGGCGTGGTAGCGCATGCCTGTAATTCCGGCTACTCGGAAGGCTGAGGTGGAAGGATCTCCAGAGCCCAGCAGGTCGAGGCTGCGGTGGCCAGGAGCGACCACTGCACTCCAGTCTGGGCGACTGTGTGAGACTCCAACTCAAAAAAAAAAAAAAAAATCGAGAAGATGACGGGCCTGCTTCCTAAAGACCCCTCTTGGAATGAGTGTGCTTTTTTTGGGGTTTTCATCCAGGTCAGTGGGGGGGAGAGAGAGGAGAGAGGGTTGCTTGAACCCAGAAGTTTGAGGTTAACCTGAACAACATAGCACATTCATGTAGATATAAAAGCTGAAACAATTTAGCCAAGAGTAGTGGCACATGCCTGTAGTTTCAGATTCCTGGGAGCCTGAGAAGGAAGAATCTTTTGAGCTCAGCAGGTCAAGATTGTGATAAGCTGTGTGAAGACACTTCACGCCTGCCTGGGTTACAGAGTGATACTCAGACTCATAAAATACATTTAATTTAATTTTTGAAAAAGAAAGGCATATCTTCAACATATAGATGTGACTTTGTCCAGATAATCTCATCTGATAAGAAATGCCAGAGGAAGTTGTGGCAAAAATGGCTGGTTCTCAGGTAAATGTGTTCCAGGTCAGGGGCTGTGTCTGTTTTCCTACTGGAATGTCATGATTTTAGAGCATGCAAACCTTGACTGATACTCATGTGTTTTCTTATTTTTAAAGTTGGAGTCTCACTCTGTCACCCAAGCTAGAGTGCAGTAGCATCTTCCATCCCCCATAGCGTCAACCTGCTGGGCTCAAGTGATCCCTCCACCTCAACTCAAGTAGCTGAAACTACCGGCACACATCACCATCCCTGTCCAACTTTTTGATTTATTGTAGAGATGAGGTCTTGTCAAGTTGTCCAAGCTGTTCTCGAACCTATGGGCTCAGGCAACCAATCCTCTCACCTCTTTCTCCCAAAGTTTTGGAATTATAGGCATGATTCACCATGCCCGGCTATCATATATATCTTATTCTACTTTAAAACTGTGTATTACCTTGATTTTTCAGTCTTTATTTATTTTTAAGATGTGGATTACAATTCAGGGCTATGTATACAAATGCCCATTATGCAGGTTCACTTGTTGATGAGGTCTGCCTCACCCTTCCCCAGCAGTATTCCACTTTCTGCCTATTTTTAAAAGTCACTATCACAGTGTTTTACTTTTCAAGTCCTCATTATGTATGATAACATCTTTCAAACGTTTTATGGATTTGCAATTTGCATATTGTTTGCAAGAAAATTTGTTTTCTTCAGAACAAAAACAGTTGTTTGTATATTAGTATCAAACTCAATTGATAAACTGATTAGAAGATTATTGACTTAATGATACCATTTAGTCTTTCTTCCCAATTATGTATTTTAATTATTTTTCATTTCTACTATTTTCATGTGTTTCAGAAATATTTTATACTTCTTTATAATTTGATCTTTAAATGTAATTTTTTTTTGTAAATTTCACATCTTTTTAATATGTTAACAAGATTATATATTTTAATGTGACTAATTGTATTGATGGATTCCCAAATGTTGATCTCCTAAGCGTCCCTGACATAAAAGGAACTTGATCATGATGTAATGTTGCAACATGCTGACACAATGTTTCTACTAATTTTTACATTTCTATTCAAATGTGATTTCTCCACAAAGAAATGGCTTGAAATCCTTAATATGGAATAGAAATTGTGCACTGATATTTTCTTCATCCATGGACACAGGGTTTCTGTGGTTTCCTCTTTCTTTTTTTCTATTATTCTTATTTTAAAATGTAGGGTATGGCTGAGCTCAGAGGCTCAACCTGTAATTCCAGCACTTTGGGAGGCCGAGGGGAGTGGATTGCCTGAGGCCGCGGGTTCAAGACATTCCTGGGCAATTTGGCAGACTTCATCTCTACAATACATCAAAAATGTAGCCAGGTGTGGTATTGAAAACATGTAGTTCTGGCTACTTGGAAGGCTGAGATGCAAGGATCACCTGGGCCCAGCAGGGCGAGGCTGTGGTAGCCAGAAGTGTGCCTATACACTGCACTCTGGACAACAGAGAGAAACTCCAACTCAAAAAAGTAAAATAAAAGCCGGGCTTGGTGGCTCAGCCTGTAATCTCATGCCTTGGGAGGCTGCGGTGAGTGAATTGCCTGAGCCCGCGGGTTCGAGACCTGTCTGGGCAACTTGGCAAGATCTCATCTCTACAATAAATCAAAAATTAGCGAAGCATAGTAGCAGGCACCTGTAGTTCCAGCTACTTGGAAGGCTGAGGTGGAAGGATCGCCAAAGCCCAGCAGGTGGAGGCTGCAGTGGCCAGGACTGGCCAGTGCACTCCAGTCCAGGTGACAGAGTGAGACTCCAACTCAAAATAAATAAATAAACAAACAAGCAAACAGATAAATAGATAAATAAATAAATATCGAATAAAATAGAAGGTAGGGTACCATTCAGTGTTAGGTCATAAGGGGTCATTGTACATGTAAAGCTTGGGGAACCTTAGTGGTGTCATATCCCGCACCATGGCAGTGTCCCGCTACTGCCAATCACTTTCTCATAGTATTCTGATAAATGTTCAGAGTCCACTTATGAGTGAGTACATGTAGTACTCAGATCTTTTTTTCTGTGATAAAGTACTTGAATATATATATATAATATGTAATTTTTGTTGTATTCTCAGTCATATAATGTATTAATCAATAATTTTGTGGCAACTTCCTGTGTTATGTGGACTACAGACAAGTGTTACCACACCCGAATAATTTTTTATTTATTGTAGAGACAAGGTCTCACCAAATTACCTGGGCTTGTCTCGAAAACACAGGTTCACACAATCCTCTCGCCTTGGGATTGCAGCTTGAGTTACCGAACCCAGGTTTTATTGTTTTAGGAGTCTCGCTATTTCCCCTGGCAGTAGAGCAATGTCACACTCATGGCCACCGCCACCTCACCCTACTTGCGAACCTTCCACTTCAGCCTACTAAGTAGCTGGAACCACAAGTGTGCACCACCATGCCTGCATAATTTTTTTATTTGTTGGAGAGACGAGGACTCACCAAGTTGCTGTGGAACGTTTGGAAACTATATGCTCAGGAAATTCTGTCATCTCCTCATCCCAAAGTGCTGGGATCATGGGCAAGAGCCACCACACCCATGCTGAAAGATTCGTAGTGATTATTATTATGGGTTGTTCTATTCTTACATCTGATGAGGTTTTCTTTTGAATTGCCAAAGGGTAGGAAAGGCTGCCCAATTGGTCTACAGTAAAATGTAATTTTAAAATGTTTAATGCTTCCTAAAAGCAGCCTATGGGAAATGTATCTGTCGATATCTTACCTGTGCTAGCTACCCTGCCATATTTTGACATTTCATGGTTACATTCGCTGCTGTTTTAGTCTAACGTTTGTCTTCTTCCAAGATAGTAATTTATAGGAAATACATTTAAGTTGATTAGGTGAGTGGTTTCTTTGCATTTTTACACACATTGCTGGTCTTTAGGGCAAAAGACAGAAATGATTCCTGCCCTCTGTGAAAGTGTAAACTGCGGTGAGGTGGACCATTGTCAAGGTATAATGCAAGATTGCAACAAAGGAGAGAGGAAAAAGAAGTAAAGTTTAATAACCACCTTTTACAGATGGGAAAGGGGGCAGATGGAGGTAAGTGAGGTGTGGAAGTATCAAGAATTGGGTTTTTTAAAGGCCTTTGGGAAAAGGGGGTTTAAGCCCACAGGACTGGCCAAGGCCATGGGTCTTTAATGTAGACTGTAACCACATGAGTTTTATATTTTGCTGGTTCCAGACATTATCATCTCATTCCCTCAGGTGATGTGCTAGATGGGAGGAGACAAGGGGAAGGGGTTTTCCGATAAGAGACTTGTGAGATGTTTAAATCCACAAACTTCTTGACCAAAAAGGGGTCTTATTATAATTTCTACGAATTCAGCCAGTCAAGAGGTGATCTTTGACTCTCCCTTGACAAGGAACCTGAAAGTTTCCTAGAGATTAGTATATAAACCTCGAGTTCAAAGGTTGCATGGTTGGGTTGCCCTGGTTTTGCATCTGATGGAGATATATTAAGGAAAATGAGGTAGGCTGACTCTTTACCTGCAGAAAAATGTAATCTCAAAATGTGTTAATTCCTCCTAAGACCTGCTTATTGGAAATTAACTATGCCTAACCTGTGCTTGATTCAAAGCATGTCAGTCTAAGGAAAAATGGCGATGTTCAGGCAAAATGGAACTAAGTTTATTTTAAGTTTTTTAAGTTTTACTTGTAAAAGGAATTAAAAAATCCCAGATTATACAATATCTCACCTAGTGAGAATGTGCAAGAACCCACATGAAGCCTCTCAGGCACACGGGAGAGCAAGTTCAGTGTCTCCTGAGAGGGTAGGCACCAGGCAATTCAATTAGCAGGATTGTGCAAGAAGCCATCCCAAGTCATAGGATGGCCTGACTTGACACTTGATTCAGGCTTGTCTGTGTGTCAGTGCCTCTCCTACCTAGGTTTATACCCTTTGACAAAAAATGGATCCACTTATTTTAGCTCCAGTTATTCACCGTAAAATGTATTTTATCAATACAGGTTGAAATGTTTTTTTTACAAATTTCAGGCAAGATATAGATAGATGTCTGGAAAAGATTAAATATCTAAGGTTGGCTGCACTGGTCTGTGCTTATAATCCCAGCACTTTGGGAGACTGACGTGAGAGGATGGAGCCCACAGGTACGAGACTGCCCCAGGCAAATTGGTGAGACCTCATTTCCTTCTTTCCATTTTTTGGAGTTGGAGTCTCACTCTGTCGCCCAGACTTGAGTGCAGTGGCTCCCCTGGCCTTGACCTGCTGGGCTCTGGCAATCCTTCTGCCTCATTCTTCCGAGTTGCCAGAAACAGGCATGCACTACCACGCCTGACTGATTTTTGATTTATTGTAGAGATGAGGTCTCGCCAAGTTGCCCAGGCGGGTCTCGAACCCACGGGGCTCAGGCAATCCACTCACCTTAGCCTCCCAAGGCACGGGATTACAGCCACCGAGCCCAGCTGAGACCTCATTTCTACAATAAATCAAAAAAATTAGCCAGGATCCAGCTGATATCTAAAATTATGCAAGAAGATAATTTGTAACAAAAATATTCTCTAATACATTAAGTCTGAGAAAAAAGAATGAAATGGAATTCACTCTGCCAGTGTACACACTTTTTTGTGAATGATACAGCATAAATTTGGGCATCAAAACAGCATGCACAATTTTGAGTGCTATATTTACATCAAACAGAAGAAGTTGCACATATTGCTCAGAGGGAAAATTCACTTCTCTGGGATTTTTTTTAAGTCATAGTCTCACTCCTTTGCCCAGGCTGGAGTGCAGTGACATGCTCACAGCCACCCCAGCAATGACCTGCTGGGCTCAGGCAATCCTTCTGCCTCAGTCTTCCAAGTAGCCATAACTGCAGGCTGAACTACGCTTGGCCAATTTTTAATGTATTGTAGAGAAGAGGTTATGCCAAGCTGCCTGGACTGGTCTCGAACCTGTGGGCTCAGGCAGTTCTCTTTCCTTGGCCTCCCAAAATGCTCAGATTACAGCCTGAGCCACACAGCCTGACCCTCTGCGATTTCTTTCAGGTGAGATGATCTGGACAAATCACACCTCCATGTTGAAAATATGCCTTTATTTTAAAATTAAATTGAACATCTTTATTTTTTGACCCAGGCAGAAGTGAAGTGGCACCATCATTAATCACCACAGCCTTGAACTCCTGGACTCAGGCAATCCTTCCATCTCAGCCTCCAATGTAGCTGGAACTACAGGCCTTTGCTAATAATCCTGGCTAATTTTTCATTAATTATTTTTATAGTGACATGAATATGCTATGTTGTAGAGGTAGGTCTCAAACTCCTGGCATCAAGAAATCCTCTTCCATCAATCTCCCTAAGTGATAGAATTCCTGGCATAAGCTATGATGGGTGGCCAGTATATGCCTTTAACATAAGCACAATCCTTTCCTTGCTACCACCACACCCACAAGCAGGAGGGTACAGAAGGGGCAATAAAGTCTACCTTTCTCTGTCTTTTGTCACAGGAGACAGGTTCAAAAACAGCTCCTGCAAGGAGTGCAAAGTGTGAGTTAATTCTTTCCTTACCACAAGTGTCCTCCCTTGCCAGAAACACTGGCAATTTCTCCTACAGCAATGAATATATGGCCTCACTGGCTTACCTGCCTGACCACACCCAAGCAGAGCAGAACAGGTGACCTCCCTTCTGAATTCAACTTTTCATGAACATATCTGGCAACTCTCAGCTTGACAGTGTCACCATGTTCGGATCACATGGGGGATAGCTGGGTGCCATGGCTCATAACTGTAATTCTAGTAGTTTGGGAAATGAGGTGAGAGAATTGCCTGAGCCCAGGGGTTCCAGACCAGCATGGGCAACTTGGCAAGACTTCATTTCAGGAATAAATCAAACAGTTAGCTGGGCGTGGTGGCACATGCCTGAAGTTTGATGTGGAAGTATTGCCTGTGGACAGCAGGTCAAGGTTGCAGTAGCCATGAGTGTCCCACTGCACTCGATCCTGGGCATAACAGAAAAAACAACAGACAAAGAAAACCTATATGGTTATTTTTAACAATGACAAGACAATAGAAATAATAATGAAGCAGCAACAATTCTGTCTGTGAATGCTCTCTTAAGCCGTAACATCAGAACTCACAACAGCAAAAAGTCAGGTACCATGGACATCTCCCATCTTTGTACTGACCACAAGGTGCTGATTCAATCATTTACCCTTTTTCAACAGTTGGAAGTTTCTGGGAACCTTGACCACTTGATGTGTTTTTTCTAGTGGCTTTGTAATATGGTGGTAAACCTGTTATCTACCAGTGTGCTTCTCCAGATCTACTCCCCCTTATTTAGCCAAGTAACAGGAAATTGGAGCCAGTCCATATAACTAAATTCAATCTTGGTCCATGGAGAGTTACATTCTTATTACTAAATTCAGCATTAAAAAATAATTTATTGAAAGTATTATCAGCTAGGCTTGGGAGTCCATGGTGAGTGGTTCATCTGAGCCCACATGTTCAAGACCAGTCCAGGCACCTTGGCAAGACCTCCTCTTTACAATAAAAAAAAAGAATTAACTGGGTGTGATAGCGTGTGCCTGTACTTCTAGCTACTTGAAAGACTGAGGTGGAATGATCCCTGGAACCCAGCAGGTTGATTCTGAGTTGGGTGTGTGTGAAAAGAGTAGGATGGACTCAAAAAACTAATGTAATGGATGCTTTCATACACCTGTGAAACTCAACAATTAATCTATCACACTTTCTGGTGGAAATGTATTATTTTACACAGCTATAAAGAAATTTTTCCTCAATGTTGTGATGTAACCTTGGGATGAAGAAACGAGGGATGGGGAACAGTACCCCAGACCCTCCCTCCATTGGCCCCACCAGTAAGTCGGCTCCTCCCCACCACACTTTTGGGTCCCGAACACGTGGAAAGAGGGGTTGTTCCCAGAGGGCTCAGCTGGTGAGGTCGCGGATGGAACAAGTCCCCAGTGTCCCGGCCTAGCCTCACCTACACGAAGGGTGCCAGGCCCCGCTGCTCGTGGGGACGTGTTCACTGTCAGCTGAGGGGGAGGCCAGTCCCACCACAGCCAGGTCATTCGAGTCCATCCATTTCCCCTCTTGGGAGACCCCAAGCATACTCACCTTATCCTAGCTTCCACATGTCCCGGCAGGCTCATCAAGGACTTCCACATCCTGCAGATCACAGGGCAACTGAGGTTGAAGCGACAAACAGATACCAGAGTGCAGGACACTGCAGAGGATGACCCAACTCTCCACAGGCGTAGGAGACAAAGGGCCAACCAGAGTCCAGAAGTCGCCCTTTCACTGCCAGCTCCCATCTGATTGACCAGTTCAGACCTCAACAACCATTGATTGGAAAATCATTCAGGCCCCTTACTTCTGGTCTTGACTGAGAGGGAGTGCAAAACCAGAAGAACTCCATAGGCAAAATGCCTTTAGATTTCTCCTTGCCCCGGAGTCTGGGCAGAAGGCTGGGTGGAGGAGGATTGTGGGCCCCTTCGGGACATGATGGGAGTTTTTGTCGCTCCTGGTTGGTGGGTCGCTGGAATGTAGGTCGACACCACCTCTCACAGGACATGCTGTGATTATAGTCCTACAACTCCACAACTCCCCAACTGGGAGCCATGCAGATGGCAGTGTTCCCAGTAATTCTTGTAAGGGGTCCCCTCAGAAGTTCCTACTACATTCCGGAGCTGGGAGAAATCTCAACATTTTCTTGCCTCGTGCAGCTCATGTCTGATCGCATGTCCTGTCACTCAAGACCAGATGGCCTGGAGTTTTATCCAATCAACTGATGCTGGGAATTGAAATGGCCAATCAGACCGGAGCTGGAAGTGAGGGGACAGCTTTCGGGCTCTTTCCGGGCCCTACTTTCATCCGTCAGCCTCGTGTATCTTCCTTTTAGCCTGTGTCACCCTGTGGACATGCAGGTCCTGGGAGATTCATTGGGTGGACGCTGAGACCCTCAGAAGGTGGGTTGTGGTGAGTGTGCAGGGAGGTTTCCTGAGAGGGGGAATGGGGATGGACCTGGATGACCCGTCTATTTAGGAACTAGCCACTCCATCAGCTCCGAGCTTGGACCAGTCTCTGCGTGTGACTCGGCCCAGTCCCCTCTGTGTAGGTGGGCCTGCCTTGGCCACAACACTGTGGTTTTGACCCTGCAGTGACATCGCCTGCTGAGAACTCTCCATGCAGCTCACCACCTCCGAGTGTGCCGAACCGCAAGTGTGGTGGAGAGGATCCGACGTGCGCAAGGGGCTGGTGGGGGGAAGGGGAGGCTTTTATCCTGGCCCACTTCTTCTCTCCTCCCCAGAGTTAAATGGTGGCTCCATCACAGTGTTAAGGTGGCCACTTGGCCAATAGCAGTTCTTGAGTCCAGAAACACCAGCCATGATTCGTGGCGTGGGGATCCCAGAAAGCCTCAGAGGAAAGCCTTTGAGAAGGGGCAAGGGGAAGCCAGGCATGGCCAGATGCTGTTGGGTTACAGTCCTGCAGTGGCCTTATCTGAATTATCTAGGTGGAAATCTCCTCTGAATTATCTAGGTGGAAATCCCCAGGGTCTGTCATTAGTTTCATTGGCCATTTGTGTCACCAGGTCCAAATCCAGTTCTGTCGACATAAGGTGTTGGAGCAGGGGTTGTGACTTTATTTAGTGGGGACATTAAAACCAAGGAAATGAGGGAATGGCATCCTTAAATTCCCTCCTGGGACGTGTGTGCTTTTTAAAAATTTTTATCCAGGCTGTGGGACAGAGAGCGGCTAAGATCAAGAGGTGGCTTAGACTTGCAGACATCTGGGAGATGAGAGGAGTCCTGGAAAGTGGTGAATTATCTTTGTCCTTGATTCACAGTTTCCTTGTTTCTTTATTAAACAAAACAGACTTAGTGTACATACTCCCACTTTCACAGAGTTAGTCTGGACAGCTGCATACTGGTGCCAACCTTGTAAGCATTTCAAAATTATTTTAGCTACATTCAAACACACAAAGAGGTCAGAGATTTCCACCCCGGGTCTAAAATGAAGTTGTTTTGAACTTTTGAGAGTTGACAATCCCATTTTGGATTGATTAGGTCTAAGTTTTATATTATTAAATTAGTAACTCTCAAAAAATTTATTTTAGTTTGGCGACTGGTTTCTGTGCACTTTTAGACACATCACTGATCTTGAGGGGCACAGGCAGAATTGATGTCTGTCCTCTGGATTATCTTACATTTGTAAAGAAAGAAAACAATCCTAAAGGACAACATAGACCCACCTCAGGGAGATGGTGGAAGAATCAAATCAAAGAGAACCTCAGACAAACAGGAGAGCAAACGAGGGACTCCCAAGAGGGTGGTAAGACTCTGACAAAAATAAATACCTTCCATTTAATTTTGAAATAAGTAAAGGCATATTTTCAAAATGTAGGTGTGACTGGATTAGATAATCTCATGTGAGAAGAAATCCCAGAGAAGTCGGGGGGAAAAGAAAAAAAAAAGGCTGCTTCTCACGTAAATAAATGTGTCCCAGATCAAAAGGAATGTCTTGTGTAACACTTGCAAACCATCTTGCTGTCCTTGTGATGGTCCTGTTTAATGAGTTTGTTTCAACTATTTTTTTCTTCATGTGATATTCAGTGGGTCTGTCAGATAGTGCTCCCTACATAGCCTCTTCTGTTCTCTTTAACCATACTGCTTAGTTTTCATAAACTCTTTTCACCATGAATGTATGACCTGCATTATTAAAAATGTTCCCTTGTTACTGGGGGTCATGGGAAGTCATGGTAACCAAGAATCCCAATGGAGACTGGGTAGATCCTCAGATCCTAATGAAGGATAGAAACATGTGTATATGTATATTTAGTTGCAGTCATCCTCTGTTCTCCAGAATGAAATGCTCTGGCACACTCATGGCCACCAGAGCCCAGTTAATTCTTTAATTTATTGTAGAGATGAGGTTTTGCCAAGTTGCACAAGCTTACACCCAAGGGTTAAGGAAATTGTCTTGCCACAGCCTCCCAAAGTGCTGGGATTATAGGCATGAACCTCTGCTCCTAGCCAGAACATGTACCATTTAAGGTTTCTGTCTAGATTCTCATGAGCTCCATGCAGAACATGGTTAATAAAATATAATTTTATTTTATTTTATTTTTGAGTTGGAGTCTCACTCTGTCACCCAGACTGGAGTGCAGTGGCCGCTACTGGCCACCACAGCCTCGACTTGCGGGGCTGTGGTGATTCTTCCACCTCATCCTTCTGAGTAGCTGGAACTACAGCCTTGCATTAACATGCCCGGCTAATTTTTTGATTTATTGTAGAGATGAGGTCTTACCAAGTTGCCCAGGCAGGTCTTGATCTGTGGGCTCAGGCAATTCAGTCACCTCAGCCTCCCAAAGTGCAGGATTACAGGCTGAGCCACTGAGCCTGGCTTATGGTTGTGTTTTATCAACCATGTTATTTGTCACCCAGGCAATAGTGTGGTGGTTCAACTATGGGTTACTACAGCCTTAAGCTTCTTGAGTCAGGTGATCACTTCTCTTCAGTATCCTCAGTACTGGGATTACAGTTAGCCCAAGTCTTTGAATATAGCTTGTCTGACTGTATGTTTGCATTTATCCTAGTTTGAGCTTTAACAAATAAAGTTATTGGTTTTTCTATTTTTCTTAATATAAAAATTTCTCAAACTTTTTTGTAATTTGCAACTCCACAAATTATTGTTGTACCCTTAATTGAGTCATTTATCCTGATTCTTTCTATGCTTTGGCATACTTTGAATCGGGGTATTTAAAATTCAAAGATATACACGTTGTAATGTTTATGATGTTGCTTTGTCTATATGAATGTAACATCAATCACTAAGTTAGAGATTCTAGGAGATTCTCATACCTATTCTTAGGATGTGTCTTCTCTGTAAGTTGGGACAGAAACCAGTCTTTGCATAAACCCTCAAAGTACAGAGGTGTGGACTCATACTCCATTCTTCTGTTTATTCCCTGAGGATGAAATCAAGAGTTAGGACATCACATCTGATTGCATCATGCTGTATTGTAAAGGAAGAGAAATTATGGTAGCAAAATTCCTAAACTTTTTCTTACATGTAACTCATTTTAACATTGTGGATTCTGCAAAATCTTAGCTGTTTTTTGAGTTCTCACACAGGCAATTTGGCAAGTATTTTTCTTAAGTACAGATATTCATGAAGGAGTAGAAATCTGTGATTTTTTACTCACCACTGTACTCATGTCCTTAGCATGGTATAATATTATGTTTGATTTTTAAAGGATACTCACCTGAGACTAGTATTTAAAATAATTTTTTATTTTCATTATTTTCAGCTGTGACTTCTCATTACACTGAGGACTTTTTGCCAGAGGAGAGCATAGAAGACTCATCTACAAAGCTGCCATTGGGAAAATATGGAAAATTGGGCCTTAAGAAATTATGCTTAAAAAAAGTCTTGGGAAAGTGTGCATCAGGGTGAAAGGCAGGTAGAATACTCAATTGCAAACATCCATTACAAAAGTAACAAGCATGGGAAAGTCTTTCATCAACACTGCAGATTTGTTATTCACCAGAGTATTCATATATTTGAAATAACTTTCAAACATGAATATGGCAAAACATTTAACTGGTCCTCAAAATGTAGTCAACATCAAAAAATAGTGGAGGAAATGTACACAATATATGTGAGAAAGTGTTTAGGAAATCATCTTATCTAAATAGATGTGAAAGACTCCATAGGGGAGAGAGTGCCCTCAAAAGTGAAAAATGTGGCAAAGCCCTTAGCTATTACTCATGCCATTCACAACATCAGAAAATTGATAGTGGAGAGAAACTCTATAAATGTGAAGAATGTGATAAAGCCTTTACTTGGTATTCACATCTTATTCACCATCAGAGAATCCATACTGCACATACACCCTGCAAACGTCAAGTATGTGACAAAGCATTTTTTTGATCAGTTCTCAAATCTTATTCAACATCAAAGATACCATACTGGAGAAAAACCCTACAAATGTGAAGAATGTTTCCAAGCCTTTCACACTTGTTCAGACCTTGCTCAACATATGACCATTTATAATGGAGAGAAACCCTACAAAGGTGAAGAATGTTGCAAAGCCTTTCGCTCTCATTCACACCTTACTCGACATATCTGATCCATACTGGAGAGAAACCCTACAAATGCCAAGTATGTGATAAAGCCTTTCATCACATTCAAATCTTATTGAACATCAATGATACCATACTGGAGAGAAACCGTACAAATGTGAAGAATGTGGCAAATCCTTTCACACACATTCAGACCTTGCTCGACATACTATGATCCATACTGAAAAGAAACCCTACAAATGTGAAGAATGTGGCGAAGCCTTTCACTCTTGAGGAGGATTTGCTGGACATATGACCATCCACACTGGAGTGAAACCCTACAAATGTACAGAATGTGGAAAAGGCATTACTCAGTCCTCAAAGCTTGTTCAAAACTTGCTGGACAAGCAAACTTGCTGGGGAGAAACCCTACAAATGTGAAGAATGTGGAGAAGCCATTTGCTCTCAAGGAGGATTTGCTGGACATAAGACCATACTGGAGAGAAACCCTACAAATGTGAAATATGTGGAAAAGCCTATCAATCTCATTCAATGCATGTTTGACATGTCAAGATCCATACTGTTGAGAAACCCTAGAAGTATGAAAAGCAAAAGTGTGGCAAAGTTTTTTTGTACTCAAAGATTTACTTGACATAAGACCATCTATACTGGAGAGTAACCCTACAAATGTGATGCATGTGACAAAGTCTTTTGCTCTCATAAAGGATTTGCTATACATATGAGGAGACATACTTTAGAGAAACTCTGCAAATGTGAAGAATGTGGCAAAGCCTTTCACTCTCATAAAGGATTTGCTGGACATACGACCATCCATACTGGAGAGAAACTCTACCATTGTGAAGAATGTGGCAAAATCTTTCATTCCCAAAATGGATTTGCTGGACACATGATTATTCATACTGGAGAGAAATCCTAGAAATGTATAATATGTGAATAAAACCTTTCACTCTCATGCAATCCTTGTTCAACGTGTCAAGATCCATACTTTTGAGAAAGTCTACAAATGTGAAAAGTGTGGCTAAGCTTTTCAGACCCATGAAGGATTTGCTGGACATAAGACCATCCATACTGGAGAGAAACACTACAAATGTGACAAATGTTGCAAATCCTTTTGCTCTCAAATGATTTGATATACATATGAGGAGTCATGCTGGACATAAACTCTACAAATATGAAGAATGTGTATTTTATCTTTCTCACACTTAATGTATTAGAAGAAATTTCTATTACAAATTATCTTATTGCATAATTATAGTTGTATGTCAGCTGAACCCTGTTGTTTTCACTCCTGCTTACCTACAGGACATGGTGGCATGGTAAATATGTGTTGTTGTTTTCAGGGGCTGTTGACATTCAAGGACGTGGCCATAGAATTCTCTCCAGAGAAGTGGGAATGCCTAGACCCCTCTCAGCGAATATTGTACAGGACTGTGATGTTAGAGAACCACTGAAATCTGGTTTTTCTGGGTGAGGAAGCTCTCAACACACAATCTCTATTTCATATTAAGGATTTTATGTCCTTTGTAGAATGTTTTCTGGGAATTTCTACTTTGGATGAATGAGTTTCAGATACCTGCTATCAAAGAAAAGTTGGTGATTTGTTAATATAGAAAAGTGAAAAATAAAGATGTTTCAGTTTGACTTGAATCATTCTCTATTTTGAATTGACCAGTGTCCTTCTATCTTTATAATTGGTAAGTTCAGAAATTCAGTGGCACAAAATAACATTGTTCACATCTCATTCCAACTGCTGCCATAAGTTTTTGACTCACTAGTACTGAACTAAGAACTCACAAATTTAAGGCCAGGCATGGGGTGTCTCAACCTTGTAATGCTAGCACTTTGGGAGGCTGAGGTGAGAGAATTGCTTGAGCCCATGGGTTCAAGAACAGCCTGGGCAACTTGGTGAGACCCCATCTCTACAATAAATCAAAAACTAACTAGGTGTGGTAGTGTGCATCTGTAGTTCTGGCTACTTGGAAGGCTGAGGAGGATGAATCACCTGAGCCCAGCAGGTGAATGCTGGGGTGGCAGTGAGCTTCCCACTGCACTCCAGCCTGGTGACGGAGTGGGACTCCACCTCAAAATAAAAAGGAACCCACAAATTTAAAATTCTATCTAAATGTTCTAAAGGTTTTATTGGGAAACTGTATTTGAGGATTAATTTTCTAGAATCTTGTATAATGTGTTCTCTACTGACCACAATACTAGGTTTGCAATTGAAGAACCCCAGCAAGAATCATGTTATTTTTTCTAATTAAACAGGACTTGCTGTCTGTAAGCCAGACTTGATCACATATCTGGAGCAAAGGAAAGAGTCCTGGGATGTGAAGAGATACAGCATGTTAGCCAAACCTCCAGGTAGATGGGAATGAATGAAGCAGATGACACAGGTCAAGGGAGCAGAGTTTGGGAAAGTGGTCTTCTCCAATGGAAATGGTTTCTGAGAAACCTGGGATTCTTTCTCTTGCCATCATAAAGGGACATCTATTATTCCTTGTTCTGAAATTCTCCAAAAGCTCTGCTTCTTTTTCAGTGATTTCCTTTTAGGGTGCAGTGGAAATCAAAGTTCACTTAATGGTTTGTTAGGGACTGCATGATTTGACTACCTATGTAAAGTTTTTGGAGACATAGAAATATATGTTTATTTATTTGGAAATTCATGTCAAAATACTTTTTAAGTTTTCTTTCTGTGTTGTGGTTGAAGTATGTGAGAGTAGTGATTTTATGATTTGATTGAGAAATTTTAAGAATTCTCCAGACAGATGTTGCATGTTTTCTAATTTATGATTTTCTATCCTAGGGAGATTTCCAATAATTTTATTTGAATTCATATTCCATAGTTCTACCAGAACATAAAACATCTTTTTTAATAGAAGAAATCCTATTATTTTACTTTAATTATAATTTTTAAGTATGATATGAGATTGGTAATTTTTCTATATATCCAAATATTTATGTATGTTATATCACATAGAGATTTGGTAAACATATTAAACTCTCATACTTACATTGTATCTTAATAACTCTTATTTTATAATTTTCTTTTCTTTAGTCTGACGCTTAGGATGAACTTACATATATTCATATATATGAATATGCATGGACGTTGCCTATGTATGTGTGATTACCTTCTGATATTTTATACATAAATAAAAATGTGTAACCATATGTTGTGAATAATGTAACAATTTGATATGCCTATACATTGTGAAATGATGATTACTATTATGTTAATGAACATATCATTCCTGTTAAGTAGTTTCATTTTTATTTTTTGTAAAGAGAGCACATAATGTCTTCTATTTTAGCAAATTTTCTAAACATACAAGACATCGTTATTAACTAGAAGTTACTATGTTATACATTAGTTCCCTAAAACTCAGTTACAATTGAAATATTGTAACAGTTGAAAAAAATTACCCCTGGATGTGAACTCAGAAATAAACTTCTTTCTACCAAAAAAAAGAAAAACATCTCCATTTTTCCCTCCTGCAGACCCTGTGACCTGTACTTTCTTCCTATATGAGTGCAATGTTTTTTGATTCTACACACAAGTGAGATCATGCAGGATTTTTTTTATTTCCGAGTTGGAGTCTCACTGGAGTACAGAGCTGGAGTACAGAGGCATGCTAATTACCACCACAGCCTCAAGGTGCTGGGTTCAGATGATCCTTCCATATCAGCTTTCCAAGTAGTTGGAACTATAGGAGTGTGCTGCCATGCCAAGGTTATTTTTTCATTTATTGTAGATATGAGGTCTCACCAAGGTGCCCAGACTGGCCTTGACATCTGAGCTAAGGCAGTCTTCTTACCTCAGCCTCCAAAATGTGCTGGGATTACAGTCTTGAGCCACTGTATCCACCCTTATGCAATATTTGTGTGCATGTGCCTCGGTCACTTAAATTAGCGTAATGTCTTACAGTTTCATCCGTAAGGTTGAAATTGCAGGATTCTTTAATTTTTTTGACTAAATAATATGTGATTTTGTATATGTACACTATTTTAATAAACACAGAATCCACAAATATTTAGGTTGTTTTCAACTTGGCCATTTTGAGAAATGCTGCTATGAACATAGGGGTGCAGTTACTTCTTTTTGATAATGATTTTATTTCCTTTGTCTATATACCCAAAAATGGGATTTCTGTGTTCCATGGTAGTTTATTTTTATGTTAAAAAGGATGTTGATAATAATTTTTATATGACTCTACCAATTTTAAGCTTGCCAACAGTATACAGGACTTTGTTTTTCAGCACATCCTTATCAAAAGTTATCTCTTCTGGTTGATATTAGTCATCATAATAGGTGTGAGATAATATATCCTCATTGTGTTGATTTGAAATTGCCTCTACTGGTATCGTTGAGTGCTGTTTCATATGCCTGTTGGCAATTTGTATATTCTCATTGGATAAATTACTATTTATTTTGGCTATTTTTTAGTCAGGTGAGTATAATTTTTTTTTTTTTTGCCTTTGATTTGTGTAATATTTTTGTATTTTGGATATTAACATCTCATCAGGTATATGGTTTGCAGATATTTTCTCTTCTCCTGCAAGCCTTCTTCATGTTTCCTTTACCATGCAGAAGGTTTTTTAGTTTGATGTTACCAGCTTGTTTATATTTGCTTTTGTTCCAGTAGCCATTAAAAAAGTGATTACTATGACCAATATCATTATCAAGTATATTTTCCAAATCCTTGTTAAGGTTTTGTTTTATTTTGTGAGTCATGGTCTCTGTGACCCAGGTGGGAGTGTGATGGCTCTATAAAGGTTCACTACAGCCTCGAGCTCCTTGGCTCAGGTGATTATTCCACCTCACCTGATTACTGGGACTACAGATTGGTTTCTCCATGCTCAGATGTTTTTTATTTTTATTTTTTTAGGCACAAAGTCTCGGCATACTGTATATCCTAAGCAGGTCTTCAATGCTGGGCTCAGGTGCTGGGATTACAGACATGAACAACCACAGTCAGCTGATACTGTCTTATTTATGTTAACATAAGTCCACAAGATTCATCCTTACCATAACACATGAAAACATTTCGTTTTTAAAGGGGTCCACACTTTCTCTGTCCATTCATTCTTTGGAGGACATTTAGGTTGTTTTCACCTTTGGCTTTTGTCAATATTGCTGCCATAAACATGGATGTACCCATATCTTTTTCAGGTTCTACTTTGTATCTCTGGATAGACACCCACAAGAGGGATTGCCAGTCATGGATAATATACTTTTTCATTCTTTTTTTTTTGAGTTGGAGTCACTCTGTCACCCAGACTGGGGTGCAGTGGCCGCTCCTGGCCACCGCAGCCTGGACCTCCTGGGCTACAGCGATCCCTCCGCCTCAGCCTTCTGAGTAGCCAGAATTACAGGCATGCTACCATGCCTGGCTAATTTTTTGATTTATTGTAGAGATGAAGTCTTGCCTGCCCAGGTGGGTCTCGAACCTGCAGGCTCAGGCAATCCATTCACCTCAGCCTCCTAAAGGCGCAGGATTGCAGGCTGAGCCACCAAGCCCGGCTTATTCTTTAGGAGATGTTTTCACTTCACTGATTTTTTCTGATCATGATGATTTTAACTTTGAGTAATTTTGTATTTTTCATTGTTGCTTATTTTAGTATCGTCTAATGAAGCATTATCATGGCCAGTGTCTTCATATCCATCTTATGTTTGGTTCTAATATGTATATTAGATGTATAATATATATTTATATATATATATAATAGCCATACAGTCATGTAGATGGGAATACTTGTGCCAGTGACAGAGATGAGAGGTCCAAATGTCCATGAAGAAGTCAGACTTTACAATGTTGCTTGGGAAATTCTGTTCTAATGAGAATAATTTTGAGAAGCCTAGTTTTCTATTGCTAACTCAGAGAGACATCTTCTGTTTATTCTTATGCTTTTCAATCTTGCATCTTCTTGTTCCTTTTCAGTGCACTTCCAGCACATTCAGAGTGAGAACCAAAGTTCTCATGTCTTGTGAAGGACTATATGATCGGACTGTTCATTCATTGCTTTGCGGGTTTGGGAAATCTGGGCATTTTTCTGGGGATTCCTATTTCAAGTCATTTTAAAAGTCCCATATATGTCTCATGTCAGAAGTGTATACAGGAAGTAGTGGCATTGTTGGGGTTTGGTTCAGAAATCGCAAGAACACTAGATACAGATATGTGATGTGTTTTCTGTATTATAATCAGTTTTATGGAGATTTCCAAACATAATGCAAAAGGAGTTTGGACTGAGTCATCAGGACACAAAGCACGATATTGCATTTTTTTAAAGCAATGTATTATTACATTAAATTTTCATTTTCTTAGTATGAGCTAAACTTAGAAGTTGAACTTTTATTTGCCTAAATGTGTCTAGTATAAAATAGAATGATGTAGGCATGGTGGCTCAGCCTGTAATCCCAGAACTTTCGGAGACTGAGGTGAGAGGATTGCCTGAGTCCATGGGTTTGAGACCCACTCAGGCAACTTGGCAAGCCCTCATCTCTACAATAAATAAAAAAATTAGCCAGGTGTGGTAACGCATGCCTGTATTTCCAGCTTCTTGGAAGGCTGAGGTGGAAGGATAGCAGGATCCCAGCAGGTCGAGGCTGCAGTGGTTGGGAGTGTGCCACTGCCCTCCAGTATGGGTGACAGAGTGAGACTCCAACTCAAAAAATAAAAAATAGAATGATGTATCTATTCACCTCTTAGCCTTCCCAAAGAAATTAATGCTGTAGGTAAACCTAAAACATTGCCAAACATATAGTAAAAAAAAATGTTGTTACCTTTTGTTTTTTAAACTATTTTATAGTTTTTGCTCTTTTATTATATAGAATACTAGAACTAAATTGTCTACTTTTAGTTTTTAATCTGCAGTAGCTAGTTTACTTATAATATTAGTTTTTAAAAGGTCTGAAATATACTTTAATTTATATATCAGGTAAGAGGTGAGTTAGATAATTAGTAAGCCTTCCACTCTGGTTTAATGTTAATTTTTTATGTTTTTTACATGTGAGATGTTATCATTACCATTTCTTTTTACTTTACTCAACCTGTTTGTATGTGAATAATAACATGTATTCATAATAGCTCATTTGTGTTACACCATATTTCACAATATTCATGTTGCCTCCAGTATTTATAAATGTATGGTTTTTCTTCATTCCTAAAGACTAAATTACCACTTTACCTTTTGAGTAAATATAACAGCAATATAGTTATAACATAGTAGAGAAGATTCAGTAGTATCATTTAAATGCTTAGACCTTAAAATTTTTTTCATCAAATTTTTTCATCAAATCTTTTTATGAGGCATTAAAATTCATTTTTTCTTGTATATTAGTCATCTAATTACATGCTAATGATTCATAATGTCTATTTTTCATGGATACCTAATGAAATTTGAAAACTGTAGTAATTTAAAGGATTCTGTTTAAGCAATGCAACTATGTGTATCCATGACTTTGTGGGTTACATTTTCTCTCATTTTTATTTTTTATCTATCTACAAATTCATACTTTTGTGTTGATTTAGCATTCTCTTTTCTCACATCAGATAATTATGTTCATGCATCTGTTAATTATGGCTAAAATGATAGCCTAATATGACTTTAGATATCTTATTCAACTCTGTAGAAAACAGCTGGGCTCGGTGGCTCAGCCTGTAATCCTGTGCCTTTGGGAGGCTGAGGTGAGTGGATTGCCTGAGCCCATGGGTTCGAGACCCACCTGGGCAGCGAGACCTCATCTCTACAATAAATCAAAAAATCAGCCGGGCATGGTAGCGAATGCCTGTAATTCTGGCTACTTGGAAGGCTGAGGCAGAAGGATCACCGGAGCCCAGCAGGTCGAGGCTGCAGTGGCCGGGAGCGGCCACTGCACTCCAGTCTGGGCAACAGAGTGAGACTCCAACTCAAAAAACAAACAAACAAACAAACAAAAACTCTGTAGAAATCTGTTCTAATTAAGGGAACGGGGGAGAATATTAAAATATGAATCAGAAATGTGTCTTATGCCAAGATTATGTAAGTATTTGTATGGTTGCATATGTTTAATTTTAGTTATAATTCATATAATTCTTTGTTAGCGGTCATTTTATCTTCTCTAGGTGAGTAGTCATGGAAATTCTACTTTCATCATGTGTTTTTCAATGAGTGTATATCATCTTTCTGTGTAAAACAATTTCAATTTTGTGGTCTGTGCCTCTTCCCACTAGCTTATTTCAATTAGAATAATCCCAGATTTATTCTAAATGTAGATACTATGAGATATCTGCTATTAAAAGGCTGAATAATATTCCATTGTCAGTGAATTTGAAATTGTCTTCTTTGATGAAAGATGTTTGGCTTGTTTTCAAGTGTTAGCTTTTGTGAATAATGTTGCAGTAAACAACAGTGAGCAAATAACCCTTCCACTTGGATCTAAATGCAAGGATTTATTGCTCTCCTGTATATTTTTCAAGGTAACTATCTCCCTTATAGCAGTACTAAATTGTTTGAATTACTGTAGCATTTTCATGGATGGACCTTAGAGGTTTGAGGTGTTTTTTAGGGTTGCTTTTTTGTATTTCTGGAAAAAATGACATGGCGAATTTGGCAAGAATTATTTTGAATCTGTCAAGCACTTTGGTTAGTATGAATATCTTTGCAGTCGTGTGTTTTCCACAACTCAGGAAGCTTCTTCTGCAGTGCAGCCTCTCACAAGACCAGAGGAAACATGCATGCCGATGTGTTATTAGAAAACTCACATTGTGTTGAAATCTAGTATTACAAGGGACTCACTCTCCAGAGTTTATCTTCTCTAGAGTTATGCTTGTATTCTTCCAGTTAAATAGTTTGACCACGTTTCTTCTGAAGGGCTTGTAGTTATTTGCTATATCTGTGGCCTTTCTATGGTACTGCAGTCTCTCTGGTGCTAAAAGAATAATTTTCTTTTAGTCTAAACAGATGCATCCTGTTATTCAAAGTGTACCACCATTTTTTTCAGCACTCTGTAAATTGGGATAGAAACCAGCCTTTGGGCAAATGCCCAAAGGGCAGAAGTGTAGACTTATCCTCCACTCTCTGGCTTATTCCCTGAGGAATAAATCAAGAGTTAGAAGTTTTCATCTGATTGTATCAACTCTATTGTGAAGGAAGAGAGATTATGGTGGCAAAATTACTAAGCTTCGTCATCCATGTAACTCCTTTTAACACAGTGTTCACTTGGGATTTTGAAATGTCTTACCTGTTTTTTGGGTTCTCATAAAGGCATTGGGTATTTTATTAAGTACATTTATTTATTTATTTATTTATTTTTGAGTTGGAGTCTCACTCTGTCACCTGGCCACCACAGCCTAGACTTGCTGGGCTCTGGCCATCCTTTTGCCTCAGCCTTCCAAGTAGTTGGAACTACAAGTGGGCGCTACCATACCTGGATAATTTTTTTGACTTATTGTAGAGATGAGGTCTCGCCAAGCTACCAAGGTGGGTCTTGAACCCGCAGGCCTAGGCAATCCACTCACCTCAGCCTCCCACAGCATGGGATTACAGGCTGAGCCACTGAACCCGGTGGAAGTACATATATTTATAAAGGAGTGAAGTCTTGTGATTCTTTTTACATGTCATCATGCTTATGTCTTAAGCATGGAACGATATTATGTTTGATTTTTAAAGGTTATCCACCTGAGTCTAGTACGTGGAATAAATTTTTATTTTCATGGTTTTCAGCTGTGAATTCTCATTACACTGAGGCCCTTTTGCCAGAGAAGGGCATAGAAGAGTCACTTACAGAGGTGCCAAAGGGAAGATATGAAAGATTTGACCTTAAGAACTTACACTTTAAAAAATCTTGGGAACATCTGCATGAGGGTGAAGGACTCAGATGATGTTCTATTGAAAATAACCATTACAAGCCGGGCTCGGTGGCTCAGCCTGTAATCCCACGCCTTTGGGAGTCTGAGGTGAGTGGATTTCCTGAGCCTGCGGGTTCGAGACCCACCCGGGCAACTTGGTGAGACCTCATCTCTACAATAAATCAAAAAATCAGCTGGGCGTGGTAGCACATGCCTGTAATTCCGGCTACTCGGAAGGCTGAGGCGGAAGGATCGCCGGAGCCCGGCAGGTCGAGGCTGCGGTGGCCGGGAGCGGCCACTGCACTCCAGTCTGGGTGACAGAGTGAGACTCCAACTCAAAAAAAAAAAAAGAAAATAACCATTACAAATGTGAGAAAGTCTTTCATCAACACTCCAAATTTGTTATCAATCAGAGTATCCATATTTCTGCAATGGCTTCCAAGCATGAATATGGTAAAATATTTAACCAGTCCTCAAAATGTAGCCAACATCAAAAAATAATTAGAGGAAATATACATAGTATATGTGGGAAAGTATTTAGAAAATCATCTTATCTAAATGGATGTGAAAGAATCCATAGTGGAGAGAGAGCCTTCAATAGTGAAAAATGTGATGAAGTCCTTAGCTATTATGCTATTCACAACAAAAGAAAATTCATAGTGGAGAGAAGCTCTATAAATGTGAAGAATGTGATAAAGACTTTACTTGGTATTCACATCTTATTCACCATCAGAGAATTCATACTGCACATAAACCCTAAAAATGTCAGGTATGTGACAAAACCTTTCATCAGTACTCAAATCTTATTCAACATCAAAAATGCCATACTGGAGAGAAACCCTACAACTGTGAAGAATGTGGCATAGCCTTTCACACTGGTTCAGACTTTCCTCAGCATATTATTAACCATACTGGAAAGAACCCCTACAAATGTGTAGAATGTAGGAAAGCCTTTTGCTCCCAATCAAAATTTGCTCAAAATATCAAGGTACATACTAGAAAGAAACCCTACAAATGTGCAGACTGTGGCAAAGCTTTTTGCTCTTGTAAAATATTAGCTGAACATAAGACTATCCATACTGCAGAGAAACCCTACAAATGTGAAAAATGTTGCGAAGCCTTTCAAACTCATAAACTATTTACTGTACATATGAGGAACCACACTGGGGAGAAACCCTACCAATGTGAAAAATGTGTGGGTTCGTGACCTGCCTGGGCAGCGAGACCTCATCTCTACAATAAATCAAAACATCAGCCGGGCGTGGTAGCTCATGCCTGTAATTCCGGCTACTCGGAAGGCTGAGGTGGAAGGATCGCTGGAGCCCAGCAGGTTGAGGCTGCGGTGACTGGGAGTGGCCACTGCACTCCAGTCTGGGTGACAGAGTGAGACTCCAACTCAAAAAAAGAAAAAAAGAAAAATGTGTAAAAGGCTTTCACTCTCACAAAGAATTTACTGAGCATAAGACTATCCATACTGGAAAGAAACCCTGTGAATGTGAAGATTGTGAAAAACCCTTTAGTTGGGACTCAAATCTTATTCAACAGAGTATGCAAACTAGAGAGAAGTCCTACAAATGTGAAGAATGTGACAAAGTGTTTCAGTCTCCCAAACAATTTGCTAGACACATGACCATCCATACTGTAGAGAAACCCTACGTATGTGAGGAATGTGGCAAAGCCTTTCACTCTCCAAAACAATTTTGATAAACACATGATCATCCATGCTGGAGAGAAACCCTACAAAGGTGAAGAATGTGACAAAGCCTTTCATTGGCACTCAGAAATTATTAAACATCAGGTTGTCCATACTGGAGAGAAATGTTGTAAATGTGTAGAATGTGGCAAAACCTTTCATTGACAATCAGGTCTTATTCAACATCAGAGTATCCATACTGGAGAGAAACCCTATAAATGTGTAGAATGTGGCAAAGCCTTTTGTTGGCACTCAGGTCTTATTCAACATCAGGGTGTCCATACTGGAGAGAAACCTTTTAAATGTGAAAAATGAGCCGGGCTCGGTGGCTCAGCCTGTAATCCCGCACCTTTGAGAAGCTGAGGTGAGTGGATTGTCTGAGCCCACAGGTTCGAGACCTGCCTGGGCAGCGAGATCTCATCTCTACAATAAATCAAAAAATCACCTGGGCATGGTAGTGCATGCCTGTAATTCCAGCTACTTGGAATACTGAGGTGGAAGGATCACCAGAGTTCAGCAGGTCGAGGCTGCAGTGGCTGGGAGCGGTCACCGCACTCCAGTCTGGGTGACAGAGTGAGACTCCAACTCAAAATAAATAAATAAATGTGAAGAATGTGGCAAAGCCTTTCACTCTCAAAAACAATTTGCTGGACACATGATTATCCATACTGGAGAGAAGGCCTACAAATGTGAAAAATGTGGCATAGCCTTTCATTGGCACTCAGGTCTTCTTCGACATCAGAGTGTCTATACTGGAGAGAAACCCTACATATGTGAAGGATGTGGCAAAGCCTTTCACACTCATTCAGATCTTGCTCGACATACTGTGATCCATACTGGAAAGAAACCCTACAAATGTGAAGAACGTGACAAAGCCTTTTGCTCTCACAGAGAATTTGCTGGACACATGTCCATCCAAACTGGTGAGAAGCTAAAAATGTGAACAATGTGACAAAGCTTTTAATAGGTACTCAAAGTTAGTTGAATATCAGAGAATCTATAGGGGAAAGAAACTTTACAAATGTGAGCTATGTGAAAAAAGCCTTTCACTTTTATTCCGTACTTGCTCAATATGTCAAGATCCATACTGTTGAGAAGCCCTGCAAATGTGAGAATGTGGCAAAGCCTTTTGCTCTCATAAGGGATTTGCTGGACATAAGACCATCCATACTGGAAAGAATCCCTACAAATATGAAGAATTTGGAAAAGTCTTTGCTCTCAAAAAGAATTTGCTGGACATAAAACCATTCATACTGGAGACAAACCCTGCAAATATCTTGAATGTGGCAAATCCTTTCACTCTCACAATGGATTTGCTAGACACCTGATCATCCATACTGGAGAGAAACTCTATAAAAATGAAAAATGTGGTAGAACCTGTTGCTCTCATATATGACTTCCTGGACATGTGAAAATCCATACTATGGAAAAACTATATAAATGACCAAAATGTGATAATACTTGGTTGATATATGAGCATCTAACCCTAACCTTATGATGGGAGGAATGGTGTAAAGATTTTCACTGTTAATCTAAGAGTTTTCAACATCAAAAATTTATATTTTTAAATTTTCAGCATCTGTAATGACTACAAAATCATATATCAAGATACAAACTATAGAGAAATGGTGAGAAATTTACAGATGTTAAAAGTATCATTATCTTGACTTAAACCACATATCTTTTGAATATACAAATGTAAAAAATGTCTAAAGCCTTTAACCAGAGAAAACTTTATTTGACATTAGACTGTCCATTGGAGACAATCTACAAATTTAAAAAATGTGGACTGACCTTTGTTCAAAATATATGCCATTGGAAATACTTGGGTATTCAGATGAAAACTTTACAGATGCAATTTATATGAAAAATTTTTTTATTGAAAAGTCAAGTATAAGCCGGGCTTTGTGGCACAACCTGTAATCCTAGCACTTTGGGAGACTGAGGTGAGTGGAATGCCTGAACCCACAGGTTCGAGACCTGCCTGGGCAACTTGGCAAGACCTCATCTCTACAATAAATCAAAAAATGAGCCCACGGGTTTGAGACTCACCTGGGTAAATTGATGAGACCTCATCTCTACAGTAAATCAAAAAATTAGCACACGCCTGTAGTTCCAGCTACTTGGAAGGCTGAGGTGGAAGGATCACCAGAGCCCAGCAGGTCAAGGCTACCGTGACTGGGAGCAGCCACTGCACTCCAGTCTGGGCAACAGAGTGAGACCCCAACTCAAAAAAAAAAAAAAAAGAAAAGTCAAGTTTAAATAAACATCAGATATTGAATGGCTTTAGAAGGTGGGGTGTTTTTTTTTTGGTTTTCTTTTTGTTTTAGGAAAGGATAAGTATATTCCTTGTATACTTTTGTTTTTACACCGAGAGAATTTGAGGATATTTTGAAAAACAAACAGCATTGGTGTAACCCAACTTACTTAATGTTATGCCTTCATTCCTAGTGTTTATGTAAAAACATGGGGTCAGTTGATACAAATCAAAATACTGTCTCCAATGGATAGTCTAATGTCAAAAGACTTTAGATATTTTTTACATTTGTATATACATTAGAGCTATGATAGGTCCTTGTATAGTAGTTGACCAGCAGTCATCTCATGTTTTTCATGAAGGATGAAGAACATTGATATGTAATCTCCATGAAAAGATCTAAATGGAGAGGTTTTTTGTGGCTCATGTTGAGCGTTATTGTAACTTCTGCATGAGGTAAGTGTTCAGGATAATATATTTTCCACTGGAATAAATGACAAAGAAACATTGAGAGTTTTAGAAATCAGTTGCTTTATTAGTTACAAGTTAAGGGGAAAATGAAGCCAGATCAACCATATATTGATGCATCTTCATAGTGTCAATACTTACAAGCCATAAGTGTATTTTGATGTATTATAGATGTTTATATTCATAAACATCAGACTTGCAGGTATTATTTACACTGAATGAAATATACTAAGTTATCTCTTTAAAGCTATGAATATGAGAGCTAAAGAAGAGGAAGTTGAGTTCTTGTGTGTGAATATTTGCCTAAGTTGGAAAAGATATTGTTGGAATAAAAGAAATAGTATAAAATCTGAAAGCCAATCAGTTTTGTCTACTTCACATTCAATTTATTCCACTAATATCTAATGGCTTGTAGTTCAGAATCTTCCTATGGGCATCCTCCTTTTGACTTGCCTTGCAAGTTTATGTGCATAAAGTGACCATTATTTAGCCTACTTAGAAATTTCAAGAATGTTTAAAACTGTAATTGAATGATGTTTGAAAGCACTATTAAAATGTAATTCACAATGGATGTATTTTTTTTCTCCACAACTAAAGAATATCATCAAAAATTTTGGTCATGTTCTTTATACTTTGTGTAAATAACAGTTGATTTTTAAAAATTTCTCCACTTTTGATGAGAGGAGTGGGATGGTTTTGGCCTTCTGAAAGGGAAATACTGTGTCAAAATTTAACAAAAATAACATACTACTTTAAACAGAAAGTGATTTTGTTATCCATCTTACATTGGACTAGTGATCTTTCAGCCTGGAAGGAGATTTTTAAGTTGTTAGCTATTTAGCACTGAAAAACACTATGGGTGGTCACAAACCTCTGTGTGTAAAATCCTTTTTTTTTTTTTTTTTTTGAGGTGGTCTCACTCTGTGGCCCATAGTGGAGTGCAGTGGCATGCTCATGGCACCCATGGTCTTAATAACCTGCTAGTCTCAGGTGTTCCTTTCACCTCACCCTTCCAAGTAGCTGTAGTTACAGGCATGCACCACTACAGCCAGCTAATTTTTTAGGATGAGGACTCACCAAGTTGCCCAGGCTGGTCCTGAATTCCTGGACTCAGGCAATCCTCTCACCAATTGATTTTTATTGACTTTACTGGGCTAATTTTTTCAGTCAAAACTTGGGAGAGTTTGTATTTCCAGGGCTTTTTTTATTTTTGCATTTTTTGACATTCCAACAAAGTGAACAAACACAAAACAATGCTTGAGGTGAAATAAGTGCTCTTTGAAATGCAATAAATATTCCTCTTAGAGTGAATTTGTATCTCTGTGTAGGAGACAACATTTTCAGAATGAGGAAACTGCATTGTTGTGGATTCCACATAAGTAATTCATTAACATATGTTGTTTATTATATGTATTATTACAGTATTCTTTAAAAAATAAGTTAAGCCAGGCTCAGTGGCTCAGCCTGTAATCCCACGCCTTTGGGAGGCTGAGGTGAGTGGATTGCCTGAGTCTGCGGGTTCAACACCTGCTTGGGCAGCGAGACTTCATCTCTACAATAAATCAAAAAATCAGCCGGGCGTGGTAGAGCATTCCTGTAATACCGGCAACTCGGAAGGCTGAGGCGAAGGATCACTGGAGCCCAGCAGGTCGAGGCTGCGGTAGCTGGGAGCAGCCACTGCACTCCAGTCTGGGCGACAGTGAGACTCCAACTCAAAAAAAAAGTTAAATAGAAAGGAAAAAGTAAATACTGCATGTTCTCACATGTAAGTGGGAGCTAAGCACTGCGTACACACAGATAAAAATGAGAATGGTAGATTCTAGAAACTGGTAAAGTGGGAGGGAGCCAAGTGTTTAAAAACTGCCTGTTGGGCACTGTCTGCAGTGTTTTGGTGATGTTTTCAGTAGATGCTAAAACTTGACCATCACACGGTAGAGCCATGTAATAAACCTGCACATGTACACCCTGGATTGAAAAGAAAGAAAATCATAAAGTAGAAAAAGTATCTTTACTATTCATTAAATGAAAGCAGGTCACCATAAAGTACTTCATTCTCACCATCTTCACCCTCAGAATTTCAGGATGAGGTGGAAGAAGAGGGTCTGGTCTTGCTGTTTTAGGTGGCAGAAGTGGAAAAGGTGAAGAAGAAAAGATGAGAGTTGGGACACCTGGTGTAGCTTGACAGAAACATATCTTAGTTTCTGTCTGATGGTTTTACATTTTCATTTCTCTAAAAACATGGCTATATGATACCAATTCTGCTTCCACCATTAGCTTTAGTTTGAGCACCGTGTTGTAGTGGGGACCTGTTACCACAAGAGTCAAAAGCAATCTCTAACCTCAGAACCCTTCTTCCAGCTTGTAAAATGCCAGTGTGTTTATTGGCATTGCTGCTTTTTTTTTTTTTTTTTTGAGTTTGGAGTCTAACTATTCCCCCGGTTGGAATGCAGCAGCATGCTCATGACCACTCAGTCTTGAAGTCATGGGATAAGGCCATCTTGCCCCTTTAGCTTCCTGAGTAGTTGATGCCACAAACATATGCCACCATGCCCAGTTAATTATTGGGTTCACTGTTAAGGTCTCACGAAGTTGCCCAGGCTGACCTGGAAACCCTAGACTCAGGCAGTCCTCTCTACTCTGCCTACAAAACTGTTGGAATTACACACATGACCCACCATGACCAACTTCTTCTGTTTCCTCTCCAGTCACCTGGCATTGATTTGGAAGCACTTGTCCCATGAAGTCGTTGGCCGCTGGCTCCTCTGGTGTGGCCTCTGGAGTCTGGAATGTCTTAAATATTTATATGTTGATATCCTTACTTCCCCATCTTTTGGCCATATATGCAATCAGTCTATATTTCCGTGATTTGCTCTGGAGAGACCAAGTGCTCATATGGAAATATTAGCTTCACATGGTGTGAGGAACAAAATCTCACAATGATTGTATTCACCAGAGAGCAGCAGGACATGTCCACAAGATTATTAATTGATACACTGTTTTCTAATTTTATGCCCTTATGAGTTAATACTTCTCTTTATATTTATTTACACTTTTCCCAATTGCTAATGATGCTATGTATAACCTGTAAATGCTTACATTTTTAGTTTCCATTTGTATGATATATTTGCATATGTTTCATGGTAGTAAATGTCAAAATACACTAGAATATACTTCTATCTAATGTGCATATGATACATTAACTTGGTGAAATATATTCCTAAACTATGTGGTTTGTCTGTGAGTTTGTTTTAAATGGTCACGAATTGTCAATAAAAACAAAACCAAAAAAATCTTCCAATGTATTTGTTTTAAAAAAATGAACTTATGCAAGTCACACCCATGTTCTTCATGGACTGACTGTACAGTGAGAAAGATAAATGTGGAAATACCAAGACACTATAAAGTTGACTAGCCATATTTGGAAAACAGTCAAAACATAATTAGAAATATGATAAATCAACAACATAAAATGTATGAAATAAACATTAAGTTTGATTGAGTTGGTAACAGGACTAGTGAGCAGCATTTTTTTTTTTTTTTTTTTTTTTTTTTAGTTGGAGTCTGATCTTGTCACCCAGACTGGAATGAAGTGGCATGTATTCGGTCACCACATCCTTTACCTGCTAGACTCAGGAGAGCCTTCCATCTCAAACTTCCAAGAAGCTGGAAATACAGGCACACTCCACCACACTTGGCTAATTTGATAATTTATTGTAGAGATGAGGTCTTGCCGAGTTGTCCAGGTTGGTCTCTAACATGTGGGCTCAGGCAATCACCTCATCTCAGTTTCCCAATGTCCTGGGATTATAGTGTGAGCCACCACACCAGGCCCAAGCAGAAACATTGAGCACAATGTATATACTCACAAAGTTTAGAAAAGTCTGAGTGACCCAGCCTGTAATCCCAGAACTTTCAGAGGCCAAGGTAAGTGGATTGCCTGAGCCTGTGTGTTCAAGACCAGCTCGGGCAAGTTGGCAAGACCTTGTCTCTACAATAAATTAAAAAAATAGCCTGACATGGTAGCATGCCCCTTTGCTTCCGGCTACTTAGAAGGCTGAAGCAGAGGGATCACTTGAACCCAGCAGGTCGAGGCTGCAGTGGCCGTGAGCATGCCCCTGCCCTCCAGCCTGGAAGACAGAGTGAGATACCAACTCAAAAAAAAAAAAAAAAAGAAAAGTCTGAGTGTTAAAAAAATATAATTACAGTTTCACATAAAAGGAGGCTTGAATGCACATATGTGAAAACCTTCTCAAGTGTTTATGTAGTGGTTTGATAAAAAGATATGTAAACAATAGATTTGATGATTTATGAGTTTCTAAAATAATTAAAAACAGACATAAATTTATAAGTTTAGAAATAAAGTGTCAAAAATAAAACAATAAAACAGTATTACATGCAATATTAGTCAAACTACATAATATCACAAAGGGGGAAAACATCTAAAAGCAGACAAGGTAAGGGATGGTGACTCTGAACTGTAATCCCAATACTTTGGGTGACCGAGGTGGGAGGATGTCTTGAGTCCAGGAGTTTGAGAGCAGCCTGGACAACGTACAAAGTCCTTGTACCTACAAAAGACAAGCAAAAATTAGGTGTGGTGGTGCATGTTGTCTTCATGTTCTCAGTAGGCTTAGGGACGAGAGAATTGCCTGAGCTTATAGATTGAGTCATAATCATGCCACTATACTCCAGCCTGGGTGGAAGAGAGATGCCAACTCAAAAAAAGCATATATGTATGTATATATACAAATATATAAGTAATATAATAAATTGAAAATACAAATGAAAAACAAAAAACACCACTAAAAGCACTTAAGAGTATTTCCAAATGAACTTTCATTTTCCCCAAAAGCAGATAAATGAGTATTAACATTGCTGATATAAAATATTAAAGCTAAAATTGGATATCTTTAAAAAATAGGAAACAATGAAACATTCTCCAAACAAAAATTACTTGAGAGATTTGATTACCAGTATCAGCTTCTAAGATGCATAGTTTAAGAAGACAAAGCCATTCTTCTGTATGACGATACAATGGAAGTGAAAGAGTAAGGGACATGATGAGGGAGTATTGAATTATGGTGGACAAAAATCTCCAGAAACTGTGTCATTGCCAACATGAAATTTTAAAATATTTAGAAATGATAAAAGTGCAGTCCCACCCATTTTATTTAAATATAACAGAATTCTGTGCTTCCTAAAAGATTAATGGCAGAATCATCTAGTTTTTAGAACATTATTCATCACTGACTTAATATGTGATGGGCCTTCCATTGCTGGTAATGTTGGTTACTCTTTTATCAGAAGTCGTTTGTAATAAAGGACTTACTGTGTATGGACATTGACCCCTAGACTCTGACCACTTAGACTGGCTGGGTCATCTCTCCCTGACATAGGTGAGAAGGAAGACCGGCAGGAAGCAAACACAATGGAAGACAAAGTCTCTGCACATGTGTGAACTTCACTTTTCAGTAAGACACAACCAGATCACAACTTTTTTCCACCGCTGTGGCTTTTTAATTTTTTTTTCAAGTTGGAGTCTCACTCCGCCACCCAGGCTGGCATGCCTTGTGCTCATGGTCACCCCAGCCTTGACCCGCTGGGCTCAGGCAATCTTTTTGCCCCAGTCTTCCAAGTAGCTGGAACAACAGGCAAGGAGCCCTACACTCAGCTAATTTTTTAAAAAATTGTACAAACATGGCTTCACCATGTTGCCAAGACTGGTCTTGAACCTGTGGGCTCAGTAAATCCTCTCACCTCCACTTTTCAAAATGTGGGATTACAGGCATGCCTTTCTGTACCTGGCTACTTTCAGTCTTCTTTAATGTGCTAAGATTTGTTTTGAGTTCTGATACGTTGTCTATCTAGGAGAGTGTGCGAGGTTCAACCGAATATGCTGTGTTTGATGGTGTTGATTGGAGAGTTCTGTGTAAGACTTTTCACTCTAAATTGTCCCTAGTGTCATTCAAGTCTTCTGAATTCTTATTGACCTTTTATCTGGCACTTCAAGTCATTATTGAAAGTGGGGCATTCTAGCCGGGCTCAGTGGCTCAGCCTGTAATCTCAGCAATTTGGGAGGCTGAGGTGAGTGGATTGCCTGAGTGGTTTGATACCAGCCTGGGCAACTTGGCGAGATCGCATCTCTACAATAAATCAAAAAATCAGCCGGGCGTGGTAGTGCATGCCTGTAATTCCGGCTACTCGGAAGGCTGAGGTGGAAGGATCGCCGGGAGCGGCCACTGCACTCCAGTCTGGGCGACAGAGTGAGACTCCAACTCAAAAAAACAAAAAGAAAAAAAGAAAGTGGGGCATTCCGTTATTTTACAGTTCCTGTACTACTGTGTTTTTTGCTTTATTTTGACCACATTTATTTTATATATTTGGGAACCGTGATATCAGTTGAATTCACATTTGTACCTGCTACTGATTGCTAATAAATAGATTTTTAAAATTATTTTGTAATGTCATTTTTTGCTTTTGGCGAGCGTTTGTTTTTTGAGTCAAAGTCTCACTGTGTTGCCCAGGCTGGAGTACAGTGGTATGCCCCTGTACTGCAGTGGACTGCAACCTTGGTCAGCAACATGGCTTCCCCCTGCCCCTTCTGAAAGCCTTTTCTCGCAGACCTTCTGAGGCCACACACCACAAGCGCTGAATGGGGCTTAGGGATTCACGATCCACTATTAGCCCAAGAGGAGTCCATAGCTCTGTGAAGGAGGCTCCCCTTAACCTTGGAAAGGAGAGAGGAATGGGGCCAGGACACAGCCCTCCCACCATGGTCCTGTTTCCCCCCACCACCAGCCTCCCCAGTCCCCCATATCCGGAGAGCGGGATTGCCTGGAGAAGTCTCACCTGAGTGAGTTAGTTGCGGGCTTAGGACCCTGGGGACCTGTCCAGCAACCCCCAGCCAGTGGGACCGGGCCAAACTGCCAGTGGGGTTGAGTGCAGGCTTGAAGCTGACAGGAAGGCCGGTCCCGCCACGGTTGTGTCATCCGGGTCCATCCTCCCTCCTCTTCTCGCACCCGCTCCCATAGTCATCATCTCCCGGCTTCCGGGTGTCGTGGCATCCTCCCTATGGACACTCAAGACAAGCAGATCACAGAGTGACAAAGGCTGAATAAAGACCCACGGTTCTCTCGTAGGTGATCCAACATTTCCTCCAGCGCCAGATACAAAAAGCCCGGTTAGCAGCCAGAAGCTGCCTCCTCACATCTGGCAACTCTCTGATTGGGCAGTTTTCAAGTCATCATCTTGATGATGGATAAGACCAGCGGATTGGATAAGGCTCCAGGCCTCTTTCTGATCTTCAGTGAAAGCAGATGTGATAAAAAAAAAGAAGCTGCAGGGTGCAAAACAAAAACAAACAAAAACACATTTTTGCTTACACCTTCTAAGAAGGGAATGAGTTTGGAGGAAAGGTATGCAAGAAAAGACTTTCAATTCACAGAGACCTACTTTGGCTTTTTAAAAGCAGTATGTATTTTTTTTATAACTTGAAAAAGAAAAAATGTGTTATTACCTTTTGGTAGAAAGGCAACTATATTGTTTTTACCAATATTTGCATTGTCAGGTCCATGCAGCAGTTGCCATGCTGGCCTCCGAGTCGGAAATACTTGCATTGTATGAGAGTGTTCAACACAAGCCTGTAAGAGAAAGCCCAGGAGGAATCATTAGGACAAAGGAAGTGCAGTTGCAATAAGTGAGAGTTAGCATGGGAATTTATGGCCATCAATTATTAGGAGGCTTCATGAAAGCAGAAACGCTTCCGGGGTTTTCCATTGTCTAGACAGACAAATTCTACAGATGGACCCCAAAGAGGTAGGCACGTCCCTCAACACTGTGGGTGACAAGCCTACCATCCAAAGTAGAGATGTAAACGGGAGTTTCCAATTTCCCCTAACTGCCCCTCACCTTGAGCGTCGCTGCCCCAAAGCTGGATCACCACATGTTCCTGATGAATCACATCACCATCTGTGTCTTTGAGACATTGACCAGTCAGGCCTTGGTTGAGATGAGCCTGATGAGTTTGAGTGTAAAATGCCTGTACCAACTCAGCTCCATGTTGAATTCACATCCACTGAAATGGGTTGGTAAAAATGGTCCAGTAGGCTGGTTCCGTGGCTCATGCCTGTCATCCTAGCACTTTGGGAAGCAGAGGTGAGAGGATTGCCTGAGTCCAGGAGTTTGAGACCAGCATGGGTGACTTGGTGAGACCTAGTCAGTCACTGAAAAAAAAAAAAAATGGTCCACTAGACATGTGCCTGGGAGTGGGGTTTCTACTTTGCTCTTAACAGATCCCTGAGTGACCCAATAATTTTGCTCCCTGGCCAGGTTCGATGGCTCGGCCTGTAATTCCAGCATTTTGGGAGACCAAGTCTAGTGGATTGCCTGAACCCGCGGGTTCAGGATGAGCTCGGGCAACTTGGGAAAACCTCGTCTCTAAAATAAATAAAAAATGAGTCAGGCGTGGTAGCATGAGCCTGTTGCTCCAGCTACTCGGAAGGTTGAGGAAGAAAGATCGCTGGAACCTAGCAGGTTGACGTTGGGATGGCCGGAAGCATGCCACTGCACTCCATCCTGAGCGAAGGAGTGAGACTCCAACTCAAAAAAAAAAAAAAAATTGCTCTCTGATGACTCAAAATCCACATCCACGGAAAAGGTGCCAGTGAGGGTGAGGTTTCCAGGTAGCCACATTCCATGACCTCTTGCAAAACTCTGAGGCTGTATTTGGGTCTGGTTTGGGGTTTCTCCCAATGCAAGTTCAGTAGACTCTGCCTGGAGACAGCAGAGGGTGGCGTCCCATGGGTGATGTCTGGGACATCAGCCCCATCCCCATGAGAGGAAGCAGGTAGGCCCTGGGCTGAGGAGGCCTGTGCTCTGAAGGTACCCGGATGTGGATGGAGAAGACTCTGAGCTGCCCAGGGATGGGGAATGGCAAGCCCCTTCTTCCCAGTTAGTCCAGTGCCAGAGGTCCTCCCAGGTCTCACCATCCCCAGTGTCCAGCCCGTTCTGCCCCAGTTGTCCCTCTGAGATTTCACTCTGCGTACAAGGTGGTGACAAGAACGTGGCAGTAGAACTCTGATGGGGCGAGACTTGCCCCACCCCGACCTGTTGTGCGGGGATTGTCGTCCAGCAGCCTCGCGTGACCTACGAACCAGGAGCTCATAAGACATTTTCTTGTCTCATCCAGCCTTATCTGATGGCATCCACTGTCACTCAGGATCAGAGGAGGTGGAGCCTGGAGCCCTATCCAATCAATAGGAGGCAGCCTTGGAAATTGCCCTATCAAACAGGCTGGAAGTGAGAAGGCAGCTTCTGGTATCTGATCAGGCCTTCCTCTCCTTCGTCTGCGCACAGAACTTGGTCACCCCCGTTTCCTTGTCCTGATGCTTCTGGGAGATCCACCTGTCTTCATTGCAGCCTCGGTCGTCCTGTGACCTGCAGGTCCTGGGACAACCGGAGGGAGGACGTCGGGACACCTGGGAAGCTGGGAAGGGGGGATGGTCCTGGATGGTCCGGCTGTTGGGGGACTGGGTCTTCCTGTCAGTTCCATGTCTGAACTGGATTCCGATGGCTTCTGGGTCAGGTCTCCTCGACACAGGGATAGACCAGGACCCCAGGGTTCTTTCTCTGGTGACCTCCTGCTGTGCGCCGTCTCCACACAGTCCCTTGCTCCGTTTGGGCGGGACCGGGGAAGGGGCTCATGGGAAGCATCATAACCGTGGGAGTTGGGGAGACGTGGTTTTGGTCCCTGTCCCACTCTCCTCCTCAAGGTTAAAAAGAGGTTCCATCACAGCGTCAAGGAATTCCCTTGAGCCAACAGCGGGTCCTGAATTCTGAAGCCCCAGCCAGCCTTGTGGTGTGACGTTCCCAGAGAGACTGGGGGGAAAGGTTTTGAGAAGGGGCAGGAGGAAGCCGGCCACGGGCAGGAGCTTGGGTGACAACTCTTCAGTCGCCTTATGAATATCCAGGGCATGTCATTGGGATCATTGGCAGTCACCAGGTCCAAACTCCATTCTGCTTGTAGCAAGAGTCAATAAGTCTCAAAATGAAGTTGGAACAAGGGCTGTGTGACTTTAGGAGGGACATTACAAAGACAGACTGGCGTCCTAAAGACTCCTCTTAGATTGTGTGTGCTGGCTTTTTATCCTGGCTAGGGGGACTAAGGGGACCCAGGTCAAGAGGTGGCTTAGAAGTGTAGAGATCTGAGTACCAAGAGGAGTCCTGGAAATTCGTATTTTCTTTGTCCTTGGTTCTTTGTCCTTGTTATATGCACGAATATCCAGCCGAATTAAAGGTTAAATAATAAGTAAGCCCTTTATTAAGGCCAGTGGTCGAGAGGGGGCTCGTGCCTCCCAGACTCTTGACGACGAATGAAACTTGATGGGAGTCTTTATAGGCAAAAGCAGTTGGGAAACTGAGTCATTACAGAGATAAACCTATGAAACATGTACTGGGGTTTGACACATAGTACACTTAGATAAGGGGACACAGTATACTCTGATAAGGGGGAAACCGTTAGAGCCCTGGTGGGGTGCAGGGTTGTGAAGGTTGTTTATGAGCAAAATTTTAAAATTCTTGCATCAGTCACACAGAAATTCAATAAGAAGTTAACAATATGGAAACAAGTCACAGAATGGAGTTTTACATTTCAAATACCAACTTAGGTTTTAACCAATACATGGCAAACACTTTAAACACTTCACAAAATACAGCAAAAACACTTTTATACTTCACATGGTCTCCTTGCTTTGAATTATAAAATATGGTATGAAAAAACAAAATATAAAGTGAACTAGCAGAAATACATGATTAGAAATATTATTACTCAAATTCAGGTTAAGGAAAGTAGATGGAATAGCTAATAATAACTATACATGGAACAAAATTAAGCATCAAAAGTAAACATTTAAATAATGTATGTAATATACACTTATGACATGAGGCACGAACAGAATTTTTTTTTTTTTTGAGTTGGAGTCTCACTCTGTCACCCAGACTGGAGTGCAGTGGCCGCTCCCGGCCACCACAGCCTGGCCTGCTGGGCTCCGGTGATCCTTCCGCCTCAGCCTTCCAAGTAGCTGGAAGGACAGGTGTGCACTACCACGCCCGGCTAATTTTTGATTTATTGTAGAGATGAAGTCTCTTCAAGTGGCCCAGGTGGGTCTTGAATGCACAGGCTCAGGCAATCCACTCATCTTGGCCTCCCAAAGCCCTGGGATTACAGGCTGAGCCTCTGAGTCCAGCCCAGAAGTTTTAAAATGACTTCAAATAGTGGTCCCCTGATATATGCCCAGATTTTCCCAAAACCTTCAAAGCAATGGACAACCAGTCGATTATACACTGAGGTGCAACCTCACATCCATTAGAAAGAACACTGTCAAAATAGCAAATGTTGTTGAGGATGTGGAATACTTGTGTATTGTTGCTCAGGGGGGAAAAAAGGATGCCACCACTATGAAAAACAATGTGAAAATGCCTCAGAAAAATAAAAAATAATTTACCCTATGACCCAGCAATCCTACTTCTAGGTATCTACCCAAAGCACAACCTGAAAGACATATTTGCACATCCATGTTTATTGCAACATTATTCAAAGAAGTCAAAAGGTGGAAGCAACCTAAATGTTCCTTAATAAATAGATAGTAAAGCCGGGCAAATGTTTTAAAGGTTTTCATGATGATTCTACCAATTTTAAACTCATCAATATGTATACAGGATTTCTTTTTCTTCACATTCTTATGAAAAGTTATCTCCTCGTTGATATTAGCTATCCTACCAGGTGTAAAATAGTATATTCTTATTGTATTAATTTGAAATTGCCTCTATTGGTGATGTTTAGCACTGTTTCATATACCTGTTGGAAATTTGTATGTATTCATCAGATAAATAACTATTCATTTTTGGGCTATATTTTAGTAAGGTGATTATCATTTTCTTGTTGTTGCCTTTGATTTGTATAATTTTCTTGTATACTTTGGAGATTAACATCTCATCGGGCATATGGTTTGCAGATATTTGCTCTTGTCTTGTAAGCATTCTTCCTGTTTACTCTGCAGAAGCTTTTTAGTTTAATGTCTCCAACTTTATATTTGCTTTTATTCCTGTAGTCATTAAATAAATCACTACTCACACCAATGTCAAGTCAAGGATGTTTTCCAAATCCTTGTGTAGGTTTTGTTTTGTTTTATGAGTCGTAGTCTCTGTCACCCAGGTGGGAGTGTGGTGGCTCTTCTGTATGAAGATTCATACTATGAACGTGAAAGTGTAAGGGACATGATTTGGGAGTATCAGATTATGGTGGACACTGGATTACAGGCACTGTGTTGTTGGCAACCTCGAATTTTAAAATATTTAGACAAAATAAAAGTGTAGTTCCACCTATTTAAATTAAATATAATAGAATTCTGTGCTTCCAAAATGACTAATGGAAGAATCATCTAGCTTTTCTTTTTCTTTTCTTTTCTTTTTTTTTTTTTTTGAGTTGGAGTCTCACTCTGTCACCCAGACTGGAGTGCAGTGGCCACTTCCAGTCACTGCAGCCTCGACTTGCTGGGCTCCGGTGATCCTTCCACCTCAGCCTCCCAAGTAGCTGGAACTACAGCCTCATGCTACCATGCCCTGTTATTTTTTGATTTATTGTAGAGATGAGGTCTCACCAAGTTGCCTAGGCGGGTCTCAAACGTGCGGGCTCAGCAATCCACTCACCTCGGCCTCCCAAAGTGCTGAGATTAGAGGCTGAGCCACCGAGCCTGGCCCATCTAGCTTTTCATACATGATTCATCACTGACTTAATATGCGATGGGCTTTCCATTGCATAAAATATTGGTTATTCTTTTACTAGAACTCATTTGTAATAAAGGAATTACTGTGCATAGACACTGACCCCAAGACTCTGAACACTCAGAAGGGCTGGGTCAGTTCACCCTGACGTAGGTGAGAAGGATGACTTTCAGGAAGCAAACACACTGGAAGACAAGGTCTCTGCACATGTGTGAGCCTCATTCTCCAGTGAGACACAGCAAAGTCCCTGCTGGTCTTCCATCACTGTGGCTTTGATTGTATAGAGCATTTGTGTGTATGTCTTATTCTACTTTTAAGCTTTGTATTCCTTTGGTTTCTCAGTCTCTTTTTAAGTCACTATCACACTGCTTTATTTTTCAATTTCTTATTATCTATGATATTATCCTATTTTTTTCAGACTTTTAATGACTTTCCAATTTAAATGTTCTTGTGTGCAAAAAATTTTTTTCTCCAGAACAAAAACAGCTGGGGTCTATGTCATTATCAAGCTCAATTGACAAACTGATTAGAGGATTATCAACTTAATAATACCATTTAAACTTTCTTCCCAAAATGTATTTTTATTACTTTTCACTTCTACTGTTTTTCATGTGTTTCAGAAATGTTTTACACTACTTCCTTTTTATTTTATTTTTAAATGTACAATTGCTTTGTAAAAGTGTCACAATACCTTTTTAATCTGTTAACATAATCATATGACTTTCTCATGGATTCTATTAATGTGACTAAGTGTATTGATGGATTCCCAAATACTGAATCTCCTATTCATTCCTGACATAAAGGGAGCTTGATCATGATGGAATGTTGCAATGTGCTGAAACAATGTTTCTAATAATTTTTACATTTCTACTCAAATGTAATTTTTCTACAAAGGACATGAAATTCTCAGTATGGAATAGAAATTGTGTGCTGACATTGTCCTCATCCTCGGAAACCAGATTTCTGTTGTTTTATTTTTCTTTTTTCTATTATTTTTCTTTTAAAATGTAGGGGCCAATTCACGGTTAGAAGTGGTCATAGTACATGTAAAATTTGGGTACCGTTATTGATATTATATCCTTCTGTTCCCAGATCAGTGTCCCAATACTGTCAATCAATTTCTTATGGTAGTCTGAATAATGTTCAGGGTCCATTTATGAGTGAGTACATGTAGTATTCAGATCTTTGTTTATATGATACATCATTGAGATTTTTTTTTAATCCCTGTTACCCAAGCTGGAGTACAGTGGCAACTTGTTGTCATCGCCACCTCAACATACTGGGCTCAGGCAGTCCTTCCCCCTCAGCCTTCCAGGTAGCTGGCTCTACAGACACACAGCACCAAACCCAGCTAATGTTATTTTTTAAATTTATTGTAGAGACAAGGTCTTGTCAAGTTGCCCAGCTGGTCTCAAGCCCCTGGGCTCAGGCAGTCTTCTCCTTTCCACCTGCCAAAGCACTGGCAGTGAGGACCACCTTACCTGGCTTAATCACTTATATTATAGACTCTAAGACTATCCAAGTTAACGCAACATGAATAATCTTGGTTTCTTCATTTTATTTTTCTATTATTATCCAGAGTCTCACTCTGTTGCTCAGGCTAGAGTGCAGTGGCACTCTTGTGGTCACTGCAACCTTGGCCTGCTGGACTGAGGCGATACTTCCACCTCAGTCTTCCAAGTAGCTGGAAATACTCACATGTGTTACTATGCCTGGCTAATTTTGGATTTATTGTAGATATTGGGTCTCTCCAAGTTACCCAGGCTGGTCTTGAATCCGGGGCTCAGGCAATCCTCTCACCTCAACTCCCCAAAGTGCTGGGATTATAGGCATGAGGCACAAGCACCCAGCCCAGTGGGCCACTTTTACCAACCCTAGTAAGTTACTCCATATGTTTGTTTGTTTGTTTATTTTTCTCACCAGCAGATGCACGGTATCGGCTGCCATTGTAGAAAATGGTATAAGATGAGCCAGGCTCGGTGACTTATCCTGTAATCCCAGCACTTTGGGAGGCCTAGGTGAGTGTATTGCCTGAGCCATGGGTTCGAGACCCGCCTGGGCAACTTGGTGAGCCCTCACCTCTACAATAAATCAAAAATTAGCCTGGCATGGTAGCACACACCTGTAGTTCCAGCTACTTGAAAGACTAAGGTGGAAGGATCGCTGGAGCCCAGCAGGTTGAGGCTACAGTGGCCAGGAGAGGCCACTGCACTCCAATCTGGGTGACAGAGTGAGACTCCAACTCAAAAAAAAAAAAAAAAGATAGAAATCAAAAGGTGTGAGAGGCTACTTGGAAGGCTGAGGCAGAAGGATCCCCAGAACCCAGCAGGCCAATTAGCATGAGCGTGCCAAGGCGCTCCAGTCTGGGTGAAAGAGTGAGACTCTGACTCAAAAAAAGAAAAAAAGAAAAGAAAATGCTGTCAGTACCCCACAATAAATTGTAGAAAAAAGAAAAAGAAAAGAAAAATTGAAGGCTCTCATCTTTACTTGTCAGATAAACTGAGATAAACCCAGGCTCTGCTACTTTGCGGATGGTTAACAAAATATTTCTCTGGGGTCAGAAGCATTAGCATCACTGGTGAGCTTGTTAGAAGTGCAGAAAGTCAGAGCAGGCACAGTTGCTCATGCCTGTAATTTCAGCACTTTAGGAAGCTGAGACAGGAGAAAAGATAGAGTCCAAGAGTTGGAGACCAGCCTTGACAATATAGCCAGCCATCATCTCTTCTCAAAATCAAAAAAATTAGCTTGGTGTGTTTGTGCATTTCAGTAAACCCAGCCACTCAGGAGACTGAACAGGATGAATTCATTCAGCAAAGCAGGTAGAGTGTGTAGTAAGCTGTGTTTGAGCAACTGCATGCCAGAATGAATGACAGAGACCCAGACTCAAAAATATAAAAGGCAAAATCTCCGATTTTACCCCAAGTCTCCTGAAATAGATTTTGCTTTTTAACACTATTCATTTCCATGATGTACACATTAAAAATGTGGGGGGGTCCTTCTAATCATTAGTTTTTTATCGAGCAATTTAAACTACTAATCCTGTGTGATGAAAAAGTAGCCCTCTAAAATGTACAAGCCTGTGTTTGTGCCTGAATTTTATATCATATCATTCACAAAATTATGTTATCTGCACTAGCTGAGTGAATCCTATTTCATTCCATTTCCTCAGAGTCAAGGAATACTTTAGCAAATATTTCTGTGTTAAGAATTATTTTCTTCAATATTTCCGACATCATAAAAGTTAGAATCTGTTCTCTCACGCTCTTCATTTCACCTGAAATTATGCCCATGGTCACTTGGTAAGTATATCTTGTTTTCAGGGTATGATGACATTCAGGGACATGGCCTGGAATTCCCTACAGAAAAGTGGAAATGCCTAGGCCCCTGCTCAGCAGATTATGTCCCAGAAGTAAAGCTGCACCAAGTGTAGAGCCTCTCCTCCCCCACCTTCTGCCTCTGTCACTCAAGACAGCAAGACCAGGCTCTCCTGTCCCATCTCATCCTCAGCTTCTCATGGTGAAGACGGCAAGGGTGAAGAATTTTATGATGAACCACTTTCATTTCATGAACAGTAAAGTTATATTTTCTTCTTTATGATTTTCTGTTTTTTTCTTTTTTGAATTCAGTGGATTCCTGTGCAGGTTTGTTACATGGGTATATTGTGCGATGGTGAAATTTAAGCATCTATTAAACTCAATACCAAAACAGGGAAGATGGTGTCCAATAAGCAGTTTTTCAATGTTTGGTCCCCTCCCTCCCACCACACCTGTCCCCAGTGTTGACTATTCTCATCTTGATGTCTGTGTGTACCCATATTTAGCACTCAATTATATGTAAGAACATGCAGTATTTGGTTTTATCTTTCTGGGCTAATATGTTTACATTACTTTAAAAATATAATTTATAATATATATAACATTCAAAGTATGTTAGTGGACTGTTTATGTAGAATCCAAATGTAGAATCAATGCTATTTCATCTCTCTGGGTATCTTCAGTCTCTTACATAGAGACACAAACTCATTCTAAGAGAAATAGTTATAGCTAATTATGAAACATTTATTACACACCCAAAACTGTCTTGTTTCTGTTCCCTTTGATAGAACAAAACAGACAAAATGAAAGCAACCCCTTGACTTATAAAATCTTTCAAGTTAGCACCTGAACGAATTGGCCCAGTAAAATCAATAAAATTAAGTATGTTAATTCTACAAAGTGCCTTCAAAGATTTTCTCCAGTTGAGAAGAAACATATGGAAAGTACTCACTGAAATGTAACTTGGCCAGGCTCAGTGACTCAGTGTATAATTCCAGCACTTTGGGAGACCGAGGCAAGGGGATTGCCTGAGCTGGCAGGTTCAAGACCAACCCTGGCAACTTAGCGAGAGCATCTTCTCTACAATAAATCAAAAAAATAGTTGGGGATAGTGGCACGTGCATGTAGTTCCAACAGCTTGGAAGACTGAGGCAGAAGAATCACCTGAGTCCAGCAATTGAGGCTGCAGTGGCTGGGAGTGTGCTACTTCCCTCCAGCCTGGGTGACAGAGTGAGACTACAACTGAAAGAAAAAAATCTCTTGATATTTCTAAGTAGGCTAAATAATGAAGAGTGTATGAATCTGAAACAGCATAAGGCCTGGTGGACTGGGGTGAGCACTGTGAGTCCTTCCAGATACTGAGTCCACCCATGATATGGCACAGATAAGAATCAGAATGGTGGTAAACATTTCTCTGCCTAGTTCTTTGACCATGGTCTCCTGGGCACAGTCTCCTGGGACTACATTAATGGCCAAATGGACCCAGTACTGTTCAGTAGGATGTGCCCAGGGTGGGAGTAGGGTGCAGGCACTGACCTTTCCCAGGGGACCCTTGAAGCCTGGGTCCCAGCACCATGCCTATAGCACCTCCTGAAGCTGTCCACGTTTGGCTAGCAGGAGTTCTTTCAGGACAGTTTATCATGGGCTTGGGCTTTGGAGGCTAACCTGTTGCTTAGGCACCTTTAGGACTCCAGGGCTCAGCTGAGATGGATAGAGTGTGATCTGTCCCTGCACCAAGTCTACTCTCAAGTTACCCTCTGGGGCAATGAAGAGGTGATTATACAGGCCCCATTAACTCATCTTTCAATCGGGCTCGGTGGCTCAGCCTGTAATCCCAGCGCATTGGGAGGCCAAGGTGAGTGGATCGCCTGAGCCTGTGGTTTCGAGACCCACCTGGCCAACTTGGGAAGACCTTGTTTCATTCTTGAAATCACGAAACAGCTGCAGTCTGTTCTGAACCAGGGGCATACTGACCACACCTGAGCCTCAGGACCCTGGAAAGCAACCTGCTTCCCTGCAATCAATGGATGCTCCCACCTGCAGTTGTGCCTCAGTTTTGGGATCCGTCCAGTCAGGTGATATCGGACAAGGATGGCTACTAATTGAGGGGTGCAGCCAATTTTTTTTAGTTGGCGTCTCACTCTGTCATCCAGGTTGGAGTGCAGTAGCATTCATGGCAACCACAGTCTTAACCTGCTGGACTAGGTGGTGATTTCTCTATTGAGTTGGAGTCTCACTCTGTCACCCAGACTGGAGTGCAGTGGCCGCTCCCAGCCACCACAGCCTCACCTGCTGGGCTCCGGCGATCCTTCCACCTCAACCTTCCGAGTAGCCGGAATTACAGGCTTGCACTACCGCCCAGCTGATTTTTTGATTTATTGTAGAAATGAGGTCTTGCTGCCCAGGCAGGTCTCGAACCTGCGGGCTCAGCAATCCACTCACCTCAGCCTCCCAAAGGCATGGGATTACAGGCTGAGCCACTGAGCCTGGCTAAAACTCACAAATTTAAGGCCAGGCACAGTCGCTCAACTCTGTAATGCCAGCACTTTGGGAGGCTGAGGTGAGAGGATTGCTTGAGCCCATGGGTTCAAGAACAGCCAGGGTAACTTGGCAAGACCCCATCTCTACAATAAATTAAGAAATTAGCCAGGAGTGGTAATGAGCACCTGTAGATCTGGCTACTTGGTAGGCTGAGGGAGAAGAATCACCTGAGCACAACAGGTGACTGCTGGGGAGGCTATGAATTTTCCTCTGCACTTCAGCCTGGGCAACAAACTGCAACTCAAAATAAAAAAAGAAACCCACAATTTGAAAATTCCATTTAAATGTTTTAAAGGTTTTATTGGGAAATAGTATTTTGGGATTAATGTTCTCTACTGTATAATGTGTTCTTTACAGATCACAATATTAGGTTTGTAAATGAAGAACCCCAGCAAGAGTCATGTTACTCTTTTCTGATTAAACAGGACAGGCTGTCTCCAAGCCAAACCTCATCACGTGTCTGGAGTAAAGGAAAGAGCCCTGGGAAGTGAGGAGACACAGCACTGTGGCCAAAATTCCAGGTAGGTGTGAGTGAATGAAGCAGACAACACAGGTTGAGGAATTAGAGCTTGAAATGTGGTTTGGGAAGGTGGTCTGCTCGAATGGAAATGGTTGCTGAGAAGCCTGGAATTTTTTTCTCTTGCTGTCACAAAGGAACGTCTGTTATTCCATGTTCTGAAATTCTCTGAAAACTCTGCGTCTTCAATGATCTTTCAAGTTTGTAGAGAAAATCAAAGTCCACTTAATGGCTTGTTAGGGACACCATGATCTTACTACTTTTCTGATGCTTTGGAGATGTGCGAATATCTGCTTATTTATTTGGAAATCCATGTGAAACTATTTTTATGTCTTCTTTTTGTGTCATGTTTGGATGTATATGAGAATAGTGTTTTTGTTATTAGAGGAATTTTAAGAACTCTCTAGACACATGTTACATGTTTTCTACTTTATGATCTTCTATACTAGAGAGATTTCCAATGATTTTATTTAAATTCATACTCCACAGTTCTACCAGAACTAAAACTATCTCTCTTAATAAAAGAAATCCTGTATATATATATATATATATATATATACTTATTTATTTATTTATTTATTTGAGTTGGAGTCTCACTCTGTCACCCAGACTGGAGTGCAGTGACCGTTCCCAGCCACCACAGCCACAACTGCTGGGCTCCGGTGATCCTTCCACCTCAGCCTTCCAAGTAGCTGGAACTACAGGTGTGAACTACCATGCCCGACTGATTTTTTATTTATTGTAGAGATGAGGTCTTACCAAGTTACCCAGGCAGGCCTCGAACCCGCGGGTTCAGGCAATCAACTCACCTCCGCCAGAAATCCTGTTATTTTATTTTAATTTTACTTTTATAGTATGATCTAAGACTGGTAATTTATCTACATATCTAATGTTTAAATATGATTTGTTGCGTAGAGGATTGGTAAACATGTATTAAACTCCCACATTACCTTGTGTCTTGATAACTCTTATTTTATGATTTTCTTTTCTGTAGTATGAAGCTTAGGACTCACTTACATATATGCATATATACAAAGATGCACATATGCGTGTTTATGTATGTGTAATTAACATCTGATTATTTGTACATAAATAAAAATGTATAACCCTATGTTGTGAGTAATGTAATTTGATATGTCTATGCATTGTGAAATGATGATTATAGTTATATTTATGAATATATCAACCATCTTATATAGTTGACATTTGTATGTTTTGTAAGGAAAACACATGATGTCTTCTATTTTAGCAAATTTTCTAAGTATACAATACATCATTATTAACTGTAAGTCACTATGTCATACATTAGTTTGTTTTTTTTTTCCCCAAATTGGAGTCTCACTCTGTCTCCCAGGCTGGAGTGAAGTGGCATACTAATGACCACAACAGCCTCATTGCCTTTCAAGTAGCTGGTAATACAGACATGTGCTGCCATGCCAAGTTTATTTTTTCATTTATCGTAGATACAAGGTCTCACCAAGGTGCCCAGACTGGTCTTGAACCCCTGAGTTCAGGCAAACCTGTCAACTCAGCTGTCCAATATTCTGGGATTACAGACTTGAGCCACTGTTCCCATCCTCACACAATATTTGTGTGTGTGTGCCTGGCTCACTTCAGTTAGCATAATGTCTTACAATTTCATCCATAAGAGTGAACTAGCAGGATTCTTTAAATTTTTTTGATTCAATCATATGCTCTTGTATATATATGTTGTTTTCTTTTCTTTTCTTTTGAGTTGGAGTCTCACTCTGTCACCCAGACTGAAATGCAGTGGCCCCTCCCGGCCCCGCAGCCTCAACCCGCTGGGATCCGGCGATCCTTCTGCCTCAGCCTTCCAAGTAGCTGGAACTACAGTTGCGCGCTACCACGTCCAGCTAGTTTTTTTGATTTATTGTAGAGATGAGGTCCTGCCAAGTTGCCCAGGTGGGTCTCGAACCCGCGGGCTCAGGCAAACCATGTACCTCAGTCTCCCAAATCACTGGGATTAGAGGCTGAGCCACTGAGCCTGGCTTATGTTATTTTCTTAATCAACATAGAAACCTCAAATATTTAGGTTGCTGTCAAGCTTGGCCATCTTGACAAATGCTGCAATGCACATAGAGGTCGGATACTTTTTTTTTGGTACTGATTTTATTTACTTTGACTATATAAGCAGAAAAGGGATTTCTGTGTTATGTGGCAGTTTATTTATTTATTTTTATTTATTTATTTATTTATTTATGTTTGTGTGTGTTAGAGTCTCACTCCTTCGCCCAGACTGGAGTGCAGTGGCACACTGCCGGCAACTGCAGCCTCGACGAGCTGGGCTCCAGCAATCCTTCCAAGTAGCCGGAACTACAGGCATGAGCTACCATGCCTGGCTAGTTTTTGATTTATTGTAGAGACGAGGTCTCGCCAAGTTACCAAGGCAGGTCTCGAACCTGCGGGCTCAGGCAATCCGTGGGCTCAGGCAATTCCCAGGCTTGGCCTCCCAAAGTGCTGGGAATACATGCTGAGCCACCAAGCCTGGCCTATTTTCATTTTTAAAAGAATGTTGATAATGATTTTTTTTATGACTCTACCAATTTAAAACCAACTGTAGACAGGATTTCATTTTCGTCACATCCTTATCAAATGTTCTCTTCTGGTTGATATTAGCCATTCTAACAGATGCAAGATAATATATCATCATTGTGTTTATTTGAAATTGACTCTATTGGTGATGTCCAGTGTCTTTTCAAGTACCTGTTGGTAATTTGTATGTCCTCATTGGATAAATAACTGTTCATTTTTCGGCTTATTTTATTCAAGTGATTTTCCTTTTCTTGTTTATGCCTTTGATGTGTTTAATTTTCTTGTATATTTTGGATATTAACATTTCATCTAGTATATGGTTTGCAGATGTTTTCTATTGTCCTGTTCACCTTCTTTCATTTTCCTTTACAATGCAGAAACTTTTCAGTTTGAAGTCTCTAACTTTTTTTTTTTGAGTTGAAGTTTCACTCTGTCGCCCAGACTGGAGTGCAGTGTCATGCTCCCTGTCACCTCAACCTTGACATGCTGGGCTCCAGCGATCCTTCTGCCTTAGCCTTCCACATAGCAGGAACTACAGGTGTGCCCTACCATGAACGACTAATTTTTAAATTTTTGTAGAGATGGAGTCTTGCTAAGTTGCCCAGGAGGGTATTGAGCCCGCAGGTTCAGGCAATCCACTCACCTTGGCCTCCCAAAGGTAAGTGCTGGGATTAAAGGCTATGCCACTGAGCCCGGTCTCCAACTTCCTTATATTTAATTTTATTCATAAAAAAATTATTACTGAGACCAATATCAATATCAAATGTTTTCCAAATTCTTTTTATGGTTTTGTTTTATTAGCCATATTCTCTGTCATCCAGGCAGGAGTGTGGTGGCTGATATAATACTCACTACAGCCTTAAGCTTCTTGCCTTAGGTGATCACTCCCCTTCAGTCTCCTCAGTACTGGGATTACAGTTAGCACAAAACTTTGATAATAGCTTGTGTGACTATATGTTGGTGTTTGTCCTAGTTTGAGTTCAATAAAGTAGTTGGTTTTTCTATTTTTCTTCATTTCATTTGAAAGTTTGTCAGACTTTTTTGTAATTTGCACCTTCACAAATTATTGTTGTGCCTTTAATTGAGTAACTTATCCTGATTCTTTCTATGCTTTGGCATACTTTCTTTGAATTGGGGTATTTGAAATTCAAAGATATACACGTCATAATGTTTAAAATTGTTTTGTCTAGATTAATGTGACACTAATCACTAAGTTACAGATTCTAGGAGCCTCTCATTCCTGTTCTTGGGATGTGTCTTCTCTGTAAGTTGGGACACAAACCAGCCTTTGGGTAAACCCCCAAAGGGCAGAAGTGTGAACGCATGCTTCACTCTTCTGTTTATTCTCTGAGGAAGAAATCCTGAGTTAGAATGTTCATCTGACTGCATCATGCTGTATTGTGAAGGAAGAGAGATTATGGTTTGAACTTCCTCTTCCATGTAACTCATTTTAACTTGTGCTCACTGAAGATTATGCAAAGTTTTAGCTGTTTTTTTGAGTTCTCACATAGGCAAGGTGGTAAGTATTTTCTTCGTATATATATTTATGAAGAAGTTGAAATCTGGGATTTGTACTCACCATCGTATTAATGTACTTAGCATGGTATCATATTATGTTTGATTTTTAAAGGATATTCACCTGAGTCTATTACACTGAAAACATTTTCATTTTCATGATTTTCAGCTGTGACTTCTAATTACACTGATGGTCTTTTGCCAGAGAAGAGCATAGAAGAATCACTTACAAATGTGCCAATGGGAAAATATGGAAAATTTGACCTTAAGAACTTACACTTAAAAAAACCTTGGGAAAGTGTGCATGAGGGTGAAGTGCAGATTGGATGCTCAGTTGCAAAAAACCATTGCATATGTAGCAAAAGTGGAAAAGCCTTTCATCAATACTGCAAATTTGTTATTCATTGGAGTATCCATATTTCTGAAATGACTTTCAATCATGAATATGTCAAAATGTTTAACCAGTCCTCAAAATGTAGTCAACCTCAAAAAAAAATAGTGGAGGAAATGTACACAATATATGTGGGAAAGCATTTAGGAAATCATCTTATCTAAATAGATATGAAAGAATCCATAGGGGAGAGAGAGCCTTCAAAAGTGAAAAATGTAGCAAAGCCTTTTGTTCTAAAGGAGAACTTGTTGGACATAAGCCCATTCATATTGGAGAGAAACCCTACAAATGTGCAGAATGTGGCAAAGCCTTTTGCTTTCCTTCACAATTTACTCAACATACAGTGGTCCATACTGGAGAGAAACCCTACAAATGTGAAGAATGTGGCAAATCCTTTCACTATCATTCAGACCTTGCTCAGCATACTATGATACATACTGGAGAGAAACCCTACAAATGTGAAGAATGTGGTAAAGCCTTTCGCGTTCATTCACAACTTGTTCAACATACAATGATCCATACTGGAGTGAAACCCTACAAATGTGAAGAATGTGGCAAAGCCTTTCATGTTCATTCAAAACTTGCTCAACATAGGATGATTCATACTAGAGAGAAACCCTACAAATGTGAAGAATGTGGCAAAGCATTCCACACGCGTTCACACCTTAATCGACATACGTTGATCCATACTGGAGTGAAATCCTACAAATGTGAAGAATGTGGCAAACCATTTCACACTTGTTCACACCTTACTCGACATACATTGATCCATACTGGAAAGAAACCCTCCAAATGTGAGAAATGTGACAAAGCATTTCACTCTCATTCACACCTTATTTGACATACGTTGATCCATACTGGAGAGAAACCTTACAAATGTGAAGAATGTGGCAAAACCTTTCGCCCTCAAGGAGGATTTGCTCTGCATGAGACCATCCATACTGGAGAGAAATCCTACAAATGTGCAGAATGTGGCAAAGGCTTTACTCAGTACTCAAAGCTTATTGTACATCAGAGTATCCATACTGGAGAGAAACCCTACAAATGTGAAGAATGTGACAAAGTCTTTCACTCTCATGATGGATTTGCTGGACACATGACCATCCATATGGAGAGAAACCCTACAAATGTGAAATATGTGTATAATAAGCCTTTACTCTCATTCACTACTTACTCGACATGTCAAGATCCATAGTGTTGAGAAACCCTACAAATGTGAAAAGTGTGGCAACACTTTTTGCTCTTGTAAAGGATTTGCTACACATATGAGGATCCATACTGGAGGGAAACTCTACAAATGTGATGAATGTGGCAAAGCCTTTCACTTTCATAAAGGATTTGCTGGACATAAGAGCATTCATACTGGGGTGAAACCCTAGAAGTGTTAAGAATGTGGCAAAGTCTTTTGCTTTCACAGTGGATTTGGTTGACACATGACCACTCATACTGGAGAGAAAACCTAAAAATGTGAAATATGTGAAAAACTTTCACTCTCTTTCACTACTTGTTTGACGTCAAGTTCCATTCTAGAGAAAAACCCTACAAATGTGATAAATGTGGCAAAACCTTTTGCTTTCAAACAATTTGCTATACACTTGAGGAGCCATACTGGAGAAAAACTTGACAAATGTGAAGAATGTGGCAATGCCTTTTGCTCTCATAAAGAATTTACTAAACATAAGACCATCCATACTGGAGAGAAACCATACAAATGTGAGGAAAGTGGCAAAATCCTTCACTCTCACAATGGATTTGGTGGACACATGATCATCTATACTGGAGAGCATCTCTACAAATGTGAAAAATATGGTAAGCCTTTTGCTCTCATATACAATTTGTTGGACTTGTGAGAATCCATACTGAGATGAAACTATATAAATGAAAAGAATATAAGCCTGTAATCCCACACCTTTGGGAGGCTGAAGTGAGTGGATTGCTTGAGCCCACGGGTTCAAGTCCCGCCTGGGCAGCGAGACCTCATCTCTACAATAAATCAAAAAATCAGCCAGGCGAAGTAGCGCATGCCTGTAATTCCGGCTACTTGGAAGGCTGAGGCGGAAGGATCACCAGAGCCCAGCAGGTCCAGGCTGCGGTGGCTGGGAGCGGCCACTGCACTCCAGTCTGGGCAAGAGAGTGAGACTCCAACTCAAAAAAAAAAAAAAAGCATGTGATAAAGCCTTTAGCTCTTATTCAATACTTGGTTGACATATGAGCATCTATATTTAGGGATTCTTTATAGATGAGCAGAATGGGGTAAACCTTTTCACTGTTATTCCACATCTTCTCAACATCAGAGAATTTATACTCTAAATTTTCAGTATGTGTAATGAATGGAAAATCATATATCAAGTTGTAAACCATAGAGATATGGTGAGAAATTTATAGATGCAAAGAGTACCATTATCTTTACTTAAACCACAGATCTTTTGAATGTATACATATAAAAAATGTCTAAAGACATTAACCAGCAAAAACTTTATTTGAAATTTGACTGTTCATTGTAGAGAATCTACTAATTTAAAGAATGTGGACTGACCTTTGTATAAAGCATATGCCATTGGAAACACTAGAGTATTCGGACTGAAAACTTAAGAGAGGCAATTTATATGAACCTTATTTACTGAAAAGCCAAGTTGAAATAAATATCAGATGTCGAATGGCAATAGAAGATGGTTTATTTTTTTGTTTATATTTTTAGGAAAGCATAAGTATATTTCCTGTATGCCTTTTGTTGTGCATTGACAGAATTTGAGGATATGATCAGCCGGGCTTGGTGGTTCAGCCTGTAATCCCCTGATTTGGAAGGCTGAGGTGAGTGGACTGCATAGCCCGCGGGTTCAAGACCCGCCTGGGCAACTTGGCAAGACCCCATCTCTACAATAAATAAAAAATTAACCAGGTGTGGTAGTGCACACCTGTAGTTCCAACTACTTGGAAGGCTGAGGTGGAAGGATTGCTGGAGCCCAGCAGGTCAAGGCTGTGATGGCCGGGAGCGTGCCACTGCATTCCAGTCTGGGCGACAGAGTGAGACTCCAACTCAAAAAAAAAAAAAATTCTATGATCTATGTCAGATGGCGCCTACAACTGAGTAGAAAAAGATACAACAGCATTTTTTATTCTCTCTGATGCCGACTCAATAGTCCCTGGTGTCAGGTAGTCAAAAATAGAATAAATTCATACCTTTTGAACAAAAAGGATAGAAGCAATTCCAACATTTAAATTTCAATTTCTAGCCGGGTTCGGTGGCTCAGCTTGTAATCCCGCACTTTGAGAGGCCGAGGTGAGTGAATTGCCTAAGCCCACGGGTTCGTGACCTGCCTGGGCAACTTGGAGAGACCTCATCTCTACAATAAATCAAAAAATTAGCTGGGCGTGGTAGCGCGCCCCTGTAGTTCCAGCTACTTGGAAGGCTGAGGTGGAAGAATTGCCGGAGCCCAGCAGGCCAAGGCTGCGGTGGCCGGGAGTGGCCACTGCACTCCAGTCTGGGTGACAGAGTGAGACTCCAACTCAAAAAAAAAAAATTCAATTTCTATGAATATACTGACATGTTAATACTAATGGGGCAAGTAATACTGACTAGATTTCATGCTTATCTGCCAGAATATAGAGATAAACCCTAATCCAGTTTCATAATGTGTCCTTATCCAGTGTCAAAATTAATTTCCTTACAAATCAAAAAATAATTTTCACAAAATAAATGTTTAAAACGTGAAATATTGACAAAAGGAAAGCAAGGCAAGTTGAACAATTAGATATTAGTGTAGAAAATTATGTACAAGAATCTCACTACAGCATTTTTTATAATCGTGAAACTAAAAATAATCTGAATTTTTATCAAGGAATGAAGAGTTAAACAAAGAATAGAATGCACCCATTCTTCCGAGTACACTTAAAGTATCAAGTTAGAGTCATGTGAACTGATACGAAAATATGTCAACAATACATAGCCTGAGAAAAAGCGCAATTTTTTTTGTGTGTTGGAGTCTCACTTCTGTTGCCCAGACTGGAGTTCAGTGGCCGCTCCCAGCCACCACAGCCTCCACCTGCTGGGCTCCGGCAATCCTTGGACCTCAACCTTCCAAGTTGCTGGAACTCCAGGCTCACGCTACGGTGCCCGGCTAATTTTTTGATTTATTGTAGAGATAAGGTCTCGCCAAGTTGCCCAGGTGGGTCTCGAACCTGCAGGCTCAGGCAATCCACTCACCTCAGTCTCCCAAAGCACGGGATTACAGGCTGCGCCACCGAGTCTGGCTAAGAGCAAAATGTAAAAGACTATATAGTTTGGCATAATTTATGTTAATAAAAACTTTATATGTATTTATACAGTTATAATAAGTATTCAGAAAATAAGCACAAACATCGTAAAAATAATTCCTCCTAAGAAGAAAATGAGTTTGGAGGTGAGTTATGCAAGAAAAACTTTCATTTCGCGAGATCTGCATGATTTGGCTTTTGTGTAGAGCATGTATCTTATGAAATTAGAAAAAAAGAATATTGGTACCTTTTGGTAGGAGGGCAACAATTTTATTTTTATCAATATTTGCACTGAGTTTTAGTGTAGTACACCAACCTGTGAGATAAAGCTGCGAAGAATAATTGGGACAAAGAAAGTTGAGCTGCAAACTTGAGGATTATCTGTACATAACAAATGTTCTAGGTGAGAAGATGCAGGATCTATGACAGCTCCAGATCACTCAGAAACCCTAACCCCAGCGAAGGGCAAGACAGAGGACAGGGAAGGTCAAGTGTCAGCTAGTCCCATTCCCCACCTATTTGTGCAATTTCTCTTTCAAGTAGAAAATGGATCTAGAATGAGACATTTACCCTTGGGATGTTACTGGAGACCTGCTCCAATACAAGGGTCAGGGCTGCAAAGAAAGAAGACACAAATCAACTTTCTGGGTCGAGTTTGGGACTCTTCCAAATTTTATTCAATCTTTACATGCTTATATAGGACATTTTCAACCCCCCAACCCCCTCACATATGTGTCCACAAATGCTTACATTATGTTTTCTTTTACAATTAAACGTTTTACAATGATCTATTTGTTCCTCCCTGTCCCTTTCTGTCCCCATTATGTTCAAAACAATAGACAGGAACGTAACAACATCGGTTAAGAATTATTAACTGTAACCTTTTAACCCTCACCCTTTTTTTTTTTTTTTTTTGAGTTGGAGTCTCACACTGTCGCCCAGACTGGAGTGCAGTGGCCGCTCCCGGCCACCGCAGCCTCAACTTACTGGGCTCCAGCGGTCCTTCCGCCTCAGCCTTCCAATGTAGCTGGAATTACAGGCGCGCGCTACCACGTCCGGCTAATTTTTTTATTTTATTGTAGAGATGAGGTCTTGCCTGCCCAGGTGGGTCTCGAACCCGCGGGCTTGGACAATCCACTCACCTCAGCCTCCCAAAGGCGCGGGATTACAGGCTGAGCCATCAAGCCCGGCTCCCTCACCCTTTTTATAACATATTTCTAACTAAATTCTTACATGTAACTTAGCAGCAATATATTGGCGTTTACATTTATAACTATTTTTATTATTTCTTAATTATTTCCTATAAACTTTCTTATTATGTATCTATCTTTATTCTTATTTTGTTTATATGAATCATAATCTAATAATACTTAGCATCCTTTATATAAATTATAAAAACTTAAATCTAATATTTGATTATTCTTATATTCTATATTTATTTTCTATTTAATTATATTTTATCTAATTATTTTTATCCATTATCCTATTTTTTATCTATATAATTATTCTATATTGATTCTTCTATTATATTTAATTATTTTAATCATTATTCTTTTTAATCTATATAATTATTTTATACTATTACATTTATATTACTAAATCATTTTAACCTTATAAATTTATATCTACATGTCTATCTTTCATAAATTAGTATTTTATATTATGGTGTTGTGGGGTACAGTTGAGGGTTAGGTGTACAATGACGTTTCATTCAGGCACCCTGTAGATAAGAAGTGTTTTCCCATCCCCCGACAGATATTTGCTACTGTTAATCCCATCCCCCTCCCCCCCATAGTTTCCCAGTACCATCAGTCATTTTCTCATAGTATTGCATTGGATGTTCAAGGTCCATTACATGAGTGAGAATATGTGATATTCGGATTTTTGTTTTTGTGAGAGGTCACTCAGTATTATAGACTCTAGTTCCATTCAGGTTGCAGCGAAATTCATGATTTTGTTT
>NW_007256304.1:261294-262513 GCF_000164805.1 Carlito syrichta
CGTAGCGAAGTGATAGCCTTTTTGGGAACTCACGTTCAGAGAATCTCACCAGTTCGCCTATGCCATCGCCATCTTGCCCCGTCTCACTAAATCATTTTAACCTTATAAATTTATATCTACTATGTCTATACTTTCTTAAATTATGTTTAAAAGCAGCTGCCCTCGGGATCGACTTGTCTCAGTTCTCACAAACTTCCTCCTCCATCTTACCCATCTAAGGTGTTATTTTAGTATAGGATCTGTTAACCATTGGAAATAAAGAATGGGAAAGTTTTTTATTTTCCTTATACACAATGGTTTTGCTTTTCATGGAAACGAAGGTAACAAAACATTCTCTAGCATCTCTAATGGCTGTGTTTTTGCTGTTGTTCCTTTCTCATGTCTCAAGCCTTAGTTTCACTAATACATCATCCTCGCCTATTGTTAGTTAATGCTTCACCAGAAAGAGGTACTTTCTGTCTTATGCACACACTCCTAAAGATCAAAGGGGCCCATCAACAGGATCCATGGGGCTTTGCCTCCGGCACGGCCACTTTAGCTGGGGTCTTGCTCCCAGGCAGCTTTTTTCCCATTTTCAGGTAGCCCTTACTTTGTCTTCTGTTAGGAGTTGCGGCTCCCGACAGGATGTGATCAGAGAGCCAAAGAAAAATATACAATAAGCATGCACTATTTAGAGGAAGATTCAAGGTTAAGTTTTGAAATGCATCAAAATATTTATGTGACATTTATGAAGCAACTCAACCTTCACTTTCCTCACCAGTAAAATGAGGATTGCAGGCCTATTTCATCAAGGGGTTGGAAGAGTTAAATTCACGGAGCTATTTAAAAATGTCTGTTACTGCAAGTGTCCATATTTTTTTGTGGGGAGGGAGTGTGGGAGTCTCACTCTGTCATCCAGACTTGAGTGCAGGGGCATGCTGACAGCCACCAGAGATTCGACTTGCTGGGCTCCGATGATCTTTCCTCCTCAGTCTGCCAAGTAGCTGGAACTACAGGAACACACTACCATGCCCAACTTTTTTGTAGACACGAGGTCTCGCCAAGTTACCCAGACTGGTCTTGAAACCTGAGCTCTGGCAAACCTCTTGCCTCAGCCTCCCAAATTGCTGGAATTACAGGCTTGAGCCATCATATGCAGTTAAGTGTCCATCTGATTTAAAAAAATAGTATCAGGCCGGGCTCAGTGGCTCAGCCTGTAATCCCACGCTTTGAGAGGCCA
>NW_007256304.1:262533-282601 GCF_000164805.1 Carlito syrichta
TAAATTTAAAAAATTAGCTGGGCATGGTAGTGTGTGCCTGTAGTTCCAGCTACTTGGAAGGCTGAGGGGGAAGGATCGCTGGACCCCAGCAAGGAGCCCAGCAAGTCGAGGCTGCAGTGGCCAGGAGCGGCATTCCAGTCTTGGTGACAGAGAGAGTCTCCAACTCAATAAAAAAGTATCAGGTTTCTAGTGACACAAAAGAAATAATGTATTAGAGACCAACTGTCCAACAGCAGTGCATCTGAACAGAGATCACAAGACTCTCTCTCCTCAAATCCCCATTTTAAGATGCACCCTCATGTAACAACACCCTCAAGCAAGACTTTGTGCAAGTGTAATAAAAATCCCTCAATGAGATGGACTTGGTGACTCAGTTTGTAATCCCAGGACTCTGGGAGGCCGAGACAGTGGATTGCCTGAGCCCATAGGTTCAAGATCAGCCTGGGTAACTTGACGAGACCTCATCTCTCCAACAAAGAAAAAAAAATAGCCAGGCTTGGTAGCTTGCACATGTAGTTGCAGCTACTTGGAATACTGAGGTGGAAGGATCACCAGAGCCCAGTAGGTCGACTGTGGAGTGGCTTTGAGCGTGCCACTGCACCCCAGCCTATGCGGTACAGTGAGATTCCAACTCAAAATGACTAAAAAAATAAACCCTCAACTAAAGACAAGACATGAGGAGTAGAATGAGAAGACTGAGCAAGGGAGGACGGTTGTATGCCCTTAACTACACAGACTGCCCTCACAGGCCCCATTTAAAATAGAAAAAGCACTAGTGTTGTGCTGTGGTTTCCCTATAATTCTTCATTTTGCCATATTCGTGGATGCCATACTTCCCTGCCCCCCCTTTTTTACAAAGGTGCTGATGTAATAAATCATGTGGGGTAAATTCTTCACATATTACTATAATGGGGTCTCATTTCCATGATCTTTTTTTTTTTTTTGAGTTGGAATCTCACTCTGTCACCCAGACTGGATTGCAGTGGCCACTCCTGACCACTGCAACCTCGACCTGCTGGGCTCTGGTGATCCTTCCACCTCAGCCTTCCAAGTAGCTGGAACTACAGGCGCGTGCTACCACGTCTGGCTAATTGTTGATTTATTGTGGAGATGAGGTCTCACCAAGTTGCCCAGGTGGGTCTCCAACCCGCAGGCTCAGGTAATCCACTCACTTCAGCCTTCCAAAGCACGGGATTACAGGTTGAGCCACCAAGCCCGGCCCATGATCATGTTTTTAAGTTTGCTGACAGTATTGCATATTTTGCAATCACATATAAAATCCATTGGAATATGTAATATGAACCATGTTTTATTTTTAATGTAGATTTACACATTACATATTAGGACATGAAAGCTGGTTCATCGGGAACCAAAAACTTGTGTCTGAGGTCATGGGAATTCAGGAACATCAATTTTAGGAGGCTACTTGAAGGAAGAAATGCTCCCAAAGTTTTCCATATTTTAGACTGAAAAGTTCTGAAGATTGGCCCCAGGGAGGTAGGTGGATCCTTAACTGCTGAGGGTGAGAAACCTTTCGTTCAATGCAGAGGTACTACACTGATAGTTTTCAAAAGCTTCCAAGTGCCCCAAACCTTGAAAGTTCACCATCCCCAAACTGGATCTTCATCTGTTCCTAAGGGATCAAGACACCATCTGTGTCTCAGACACAATGTCCAGTCAGGCCTCAGTTGAAATGAACCCGATGATTTTAAGTGTAAGATGCCTGAACCACACCACCAACTTCAAGTTGGTTTCATGTCCACTGAAATGGGTTGGTAAAAATGGCCCACAAGGCCAGGTGCTTTGGTTCACACCTAAAATCCCAGTAATTTGGGAGGCCGAGGTGAGAGGATTGCCTGAGCTCACAAGTTTGAGACATGCCTGGGCAACTTGACAAGACCTTATCTCTACAATACATCTAAAAATTAGCCAGGAGTGGGGGTGCATGCCCGTCGTTCCAGCTACTTGGGAGGCTGAGGCAGAAGGATCGCCGGAGACCAGCAGATCAAGACTGCAGTGGTTGTGATTGTGCCTCTGCCCTCCATCCTAACAATAGAGTATGACTCCAGCTAAAAAAAAAAAAGCCCGCTTGACACGTGCCTGGGAGTGGGATTTTCCTTTGCTCTTAAAAGTTTCCAAATGACCCCATAATTACTCTCCCCCATGCCTCAAAATCCACTTCCACAATTAAGGCGTCAATGATGTTGACATTTCCAGACAGCCGCATCCTGCGAACCCTGGCAAAGCAATGATGCTGTGATGGGATCTGGATGGGGCTTTCTCCCAAAGTGACTGGACTGGACTCTGGCTGGAGAGAGCAGTAGGACGAGTAACAGTGGGTAGTGCCTAGGACATTAACCCATCACCAAGTGGTTTAGGAAGTAGGTGGCCCCTGGGATGAGGAGGAGGTTAGTGGTCTGGAATGACCTTGGTGCCAGTGGAGAAGATTCTGAGCTGTGTAGAGATGCGGGAGGTTAAGCCCGCCCAACGTGGGCCAGGAACAGGTGCATTGGAATGTCACCGTGTCGCCCCCAGTGCCCATCCGGTCATGTCCTTCATGATCCTCTCCAAACTCACTCCCGTGGTGACCTCATGGTAGGAAGTCAGTAGCCAGCAGGACTTTGATGGGAAAAGGCACACCATCTTGTCCCGCCCTCTGCCTGCAGCCAGCGCATAGTGTAATGGAGTTCTGCAGACCAACGGCTCATCCACCAGGCAACATTCCTGTGCCAGAGTGCCAGATTTCCCAGCATGCTGAGATTGTTGTCTGACAGCACGGAGACCAGCCGACCGGGAGTCATTCAGACGCCAGATTTCCCAGCATGTGCCCGAAGGCACTGCACATTCCGCTTCTCACCCCAGCATCCGGTGCAGGGAGGCAACTCAGCCTTTAAATGCTGCAAGTAAAAAACTTGCTTTTCTTGCCTCCTTCAGCCCCGTCTGATCACATCTCTTGTCAATCAAAATCAGAGAGGTGGGATCCGGAGCCTCATCCAATCAGCTGATGCTGACTCAGAAACTGTCCAATCAGAGCGTAGCCGCAAGTGGGAGGGCGGGTTCCATGCTCTGGCCGGGCTTTTTGCATCTTGCACCTGTGGAAATGCTGAATCGTCTCCAAGAGAGCCGTGTGTTTTCAATTTAGTCACTGTTGTCCTGTGGCCAGCAGGTCCTGGGAGTCCGAGGGAGGACGCCTGGACACCTGGAAGACGGGAGATGATGAGTATTCGAGTGGGTGGGAGATGGGGAGCGGAGATGGACCCGGATGACGCGGCTGTGCCAGGACCGGCCTACACCTCAGCTCCGAGCCTGGACTCGTCCCCGCCCGTGTCTCGGCCTGGTCCCCTCTTTGTAGGGTGGGGCTGGGCTGGGACCCTGGTGTCCTTTCCCATCGGCGACCTCCCCCACCTAACCCTTTCCAAACAGCCCCACTCTTCCGGAGTTCGTGACTCGTGAGGGCCATGGGGAGGACCCGACCCGCGTGGGAGGCCCATGAGAGGAGGGAGAGACTGGTCCAGGCACCGTCGCTCTCTCCTCCCCAAGGTTAAACGGGGGCTGCATCACAGTCTAAGGGGTTCCCTTGGGCCAAGAGTGGATTTTGAGTACATAAGTCCCAGCCAGATCTCGTGTTGTGGGGTCCCTGGAGAGCCTGGGGGGAAAGGCTTTGAGAAGGGGCAGGGGGAAGCCGACCATAGGCAATTGCTGGTGGGTGACAGCTTGGCCCTCTCCTGATGTGGACTATCCAGGTGGAAATTCTCAGGGTATGTCATCAGGGTCCTTGGCAGTTGATGTCACCAGAGGCAAACCCTGTTCTGCTTGTAGCAAGATAGTGAGTCAAGGCAAGGAGTTGGAGTAGGGTCTGTGACTTTATTGAGACAGAACATAAAACAAAGAAGATGAGGGGTCGGTATCCTAAAGACCCCTTTTGGGTTGTGTTTGCTTTTTTTAATGTTTATCCAGGCTGGGGGGCAGAGAGAGAACAAGATCAAGAGGTGGTTTAGACCTGCAGCCATTTCAGCAATGAGAGGAGTCCTGGAAAATGGTGAATTCTCTTTCTCCTTGGTTCACAGTCTCCTTGTTCCTTTATTTAACAAAACAGAGTTAGTGCCCCTACTCTGATTTTCCCAGAGTTAGTCTGGACAGCTGCATACTTGTACCTACTTTATCTTGCCAGCATCTCAAAATAATTTTAGCTGTGTGCAAGCTCACAACAGGCCAGAGATCCCCCCACCTCGGTCTAAAACAGAGTTATGTCAGTCGTTTGATAGTTGACTGTCCCATTTGTGGTTGATTAACTCTAAGTGGTTTTTGTTTTGTTTGAGTTGGAATCTCACTCTCACCCAGGCTGGAATGCAGTAGCAATCTCATGGCCACCACAGCCTCGACCTACTTGGTTCAGGTGATCCTACTGCCTCGGCCTTCCAAGTACCTGGAACTACAGGCACATGCCACCACGCCGGGCTAATGTTTTGATTTATTGTGGAGATGAGGTCTCACCAAGTTGTCCAAGCTGGTCTCAAGCCCATAGGCCAAGGCAGTCCTTTTATGTTGGCATCCCAAAGTGCTAGGATTATAGGCATGCGCAACCACACCCGGCCCATTTTATTTTTTAAAATTAGTAATTTTCAAGAATTTAATTTTAAATTGGCGACTGGTTTCTGGGCATATTTAGACATGTCACTGTTGTTGAAGGGACAAGGCAGAAATGATTTCTGTCCTCTTGATGATCTTGCAGTTGTGAAGGAAGAAAAACTATGCCAAAGGACAAGGTAAACCCACCTCAGGGAGATGATGAAAGATTCCACAAATCAGAGGGAAACTCAGGCACACAGGAGATTAAGTGTAGGGACTCCCAAGAGTGTGGTAAGACTCTGATTAAAAATAAATACATTCAATGTAATTTTAAAATTAATAAAGGCATATTTTCAACATGTAGGTGTGACTTGATTAGATAATCTCACCTGAGAAAAAAATCCCAGAGAAGTAGGAGGGAAAAAAAAATGGCTGGTTCTCAGGTAAATGTGTCCCAGAGCAGAAGAAATGTCTGTGTTTAAAAATTACAAAGCTTTCTGCTGTCCTTGTGATGGTCCTGCCTAATAAGTCTGTTTCAATTATTTTTGTCCTTCCTGTGATTTTCAATGGGTCTGTCAGACACTGCTCACTACATAGCCTCCTCTGTTCTCTTCTTCCATACTTCTTAGATGCCATGAACTATCCTCACCATGAATCTATGACCTGCAGTATTTAAAATGTTCCCTTGTGATTGGTGGACATGGGAAGGCATGGATACCTAAGATTCCCACTGGCAATGGGGTAGATCTTCAGATCCTAGTTGAGGATGGGAACATGTAGGTTTTTTTTCTTTTTTTTGAGTTGGAGTCTCCTCTGTCACCCAGACTGAAGTGTAGAGGCACACTCATGGCCACATCAGTGGGCTCAGGTGATCCATCTGCCTCAGGCATCCATGTAGCTGGAACTACACGTACAGCCATGTCCAACTAATTTTTTGATTTATTGTAGAGATGAAGTCTCAAGTTGTCCAGGCTGGTCTCACACCCATGGGTTGAGGTAGTACATGCACTTCCCATAGTGCTAAATTTATAGGCATGAGCCAATGCCCAGTCAAAACAAGTATAGTTAAGGTTCTGTCTGGATGCTCCATCAGCTCCATGGAGAACATGGGTAATAAAATGCACATTTAAACAGGGCAGCAGTTACTGTCCAGAATAACTCAGGAAATTCTGGAAAAGAATAATTAGAAGACTCTTGCTCTCTGGGATCCTAAAAACAAACAATATAAACATACTTTTGGAGATTGCTTGCTATGGGAAATACCTGTAGGTTGATTTCTGCATGCAACATATTTCTTCATTATTAAACTGAGTTTACAAATTACTATGTTGGTCAGTTGTGGTGGGTCAGCCTATAATCCCAGAATTTTGGGAGGCTGAGACAAGAGAATTGCCTGATGCTGGGTTTGAGGCCAGCCTGAGCAACTTGGTGAGACCTCATCTCTACAATAAATCATAAAAACTAGCCAGGCGTGGTTGTGGGCATCTGTAGTTCCAGCTACTTGTAAGGCTGAGGTGGAAGAATCACCTAAGTACAGCGGGTCAGCACTGCAGTGGCCATGAGCGTAACACTGCACTCCAGCCTGAGCAACAAGAGTGAGACTCCATCTCAAAAAATAATAATAAATTACTATATCTTTTGACCAATAAGATCTCAGCATGGATTTTGTATTGTACCTGTGTGCCTTGGCACCTGATACCAATTTGTCCCAACTACTTGGGATGCTAAGGAGAATATATTCTTTCACCCAGGAGATGGAGACTGCAATGAGCTGTGATTATGCCACTGCACCCTGGCATGGGCAAGAATGAGACACACCAACTGAAAAAAAAGTGTAGAACCTCAAACTAACCCTATATCCCCTGAATCAAAATTTAAATTAAAAAAATATGTTTAATTCATTGTTGTACACAGTAAAGCTTGATGAGGACCTTACAATTCACTGGGAATTTTCCACCCAAGCAGTATATGCAAAGTATTCTGTGTGATGTAAATATCTCATTGAAAAATATACATGCCTATGTTGGTGTCCATATTTATGCTGTATCAGTCACAAGAGCAGAGTGTCAACACTGGCTGAGTGGATTTTATTTCAAATTCTTCTCAGACAATGCATTAGAGAATATTTCTGTGTTACAAATTATCTTATTGCATAATTCTAGTTGTCATATCACCTGAAACCCTGTTCTCTTTACTCTGGCTTTACCTAGAAGCCATAGTCACAAAAATGCATTTTGTGGTTACCGTTTTTAGGGGCTGTTGACTTTCAGGGATGTGGTCATAGAATTCTCTCAAGAGGAGTGGGTATTCCTGGACCCCACTCAGCAGATATTGTACAGGAATGTGATGTTAGAGAACCACAGAAACCTGGTTTTTCTGGGTGAGGACAGTTTTAAAACACAATGCCTATTTCATATTTAGGATTTCATGGCCTTCCTTTGTAGAAGGTTTTGTGGGAATTTCTGCTCTCTGCAAATGAATTTCAGATTCCTGTTATCAAAGAAAAGTTGGTGATTTGTCATTAAAAAAAATTAGAGAGGTTTCATTTTGACAAGAAGCATTCTCTATTTTAAATTGACATGTGGCCTTCTCTCTATATTACTGGTAAGTCCAGAAACTTGGTGGCATAGAATATCATTGCCCACATTCCAATTGTTACCATAAGTTTGTGACTCACTAGTACTGTGCTAAGAAGTAACAAATTTAAGATCAGGTGTGGTGGCTAAAGCCTGTAATTCCAGCATTTTGGGAGGCCATGGTAAGAGGATTGCCTTAGTCCATGGGTTTGAGAATGGCCTGGACAACTTGGCCAGACCACATCTCTACAACAAATCAAAAAATTATCCATGCATAGTAGCACACACCTGTAGTTCTGGTACTTGGAAGGCCAAGGAAAAGAATCACCTGAGCCTAGCAGCAAATCAATGCTGTAATGGCCATGAACATGCCACTGCACTTCATCCTGGGCAACAGTGAGACTCCAACTCAAAAACAAAACAAGAGCGCAAAATTTAAAATTCTGTCTGTATGTTCTAAAGGTCTCATTGGGGAACAGTATTTTGGGATAATTTTCTAGAATCTTGTATAATGTGTTTTCTACTGATCATAATGCTAGTTTTATAATTGAAGAATCTCAGCAAGATTCATGTTACAATTTTCTAATTAACCAGGACTCACTGCCTCTAAGCCAGACCTGATCACCTGTCTGGAACAAAGGAAAGGGCCCTTGGAAATGAAGAGACACAGCACAGCAGCCAAACCTCCAGGTAGATGGGAGTGAATGAAGCAGATGATGCGGGATTAGGAAGTAGAGCTTGAAATGTGGTTTGCAAAGATGGTCTGCTCCAGTGGAAATGGTTTCCAAGAAGCCTGGGATACTTTCTCTTGCTATCACAAAGGGGTATCTCTTGATCCATGTTCTGAAATTCTCCAAAAACTCTGATTCTTCAGTGACCTTCTTTCAAGGTTACAGAGGAAATCAAAGTCCACTTAATGATTTGTTAGGGACTGCATGAGCCGACTACCTATCTGATGTTTTTGAAGATGTGTAAGTATCTGCTTATTTATTTAGCAAATTCATGTCAAACTATTTTTTAAACTTTCTTTTTTTGTCATGTTGGAAATAGGTGGGAGAGTGTTATTTGATAAATTTTAAGAACTCTCTGGATAGATGTTTTTTACTGTTTGATTTTCTATCCTAGGGAGGTTTCCAATGTGATTTTATTTAAATTCATACTCCATAATTCTACCAGGATGAAAATGATCTCTCTTGATTGAAGAAATCCTGTTATTTTACTTTAATTTGTCTAAAGATATTGGTAATTTATTTCTACATATCTAAATTCTTAAGTAAACTATATCACATAGAACATTAAAAACATATATTAAACTCCCATGTTACCTTGTTTCTTAATAACTTTTATTATATATTTTTCTTTGTTTTGTATGAAGCTTAGAGCTACTTTACATATATGTGTATATACATACACACATGTACATATGTTTATGCATGTGTGATTAACATCTAATTTTTTATACATAAATAAAAATGTATAAACCTGTTGTGTACAATGTAATAATTTGATATGCCTATACATTGTGAAAATGATTATAATTATGCTAATGAAAATATCAATCACCTTGCATAGTTGCCATTTTCACATTTTCTAAGGAAAACACATAGCGTCCATTATTTTAGCAAATTTTATAAGTGTACTTGAAATCATTATTAACTATAAGTCACTCTGAAACACATTAGTTCCGTGAAACTCAGTGATATTGAAATTTTGTAGTCATTGGAAAGCATCTCCCATTTATCCCACTTGTAGGCCCTGGTGACCATCCTTGTACCTTCTTCCTCTATGAGAGCAAACTTTTTTGATTCCACACATGAGTGAGATTATGCAGCATATTTTTTTTCCCTGAGCTGGAGTCTCACTATCACCCAGGCTGGAGTACAGTGGCATGTTAATGGCCACTGTACCATGACCTGCTGTGCTCAGATGAATCTTCCATCTCAGCTTTTCAAGTTGCTGGAACTACAGGTTTGAGCTATCATGCCCAGCTTTTTTTTTTTTAATTGTTGATATGAGGTCTCACCAAGTTTCCCAGTCTGCTCTTGAATCCCTGGGCCATCCTCTTACCTCAGCCTCCCAAACTGCTGGGATTACTGGCTTGAGTCATTATACTCCGCCTCTCACAGTATATATATATATATTTGAGTTGGAGTCTCACTCTGTCACCCAGACTGGAGTGCAGTGCCGCTCCCGGCCACCGCAACCTCGACCTGCTGGGCTCCAGCGATCCTAGTAGCTGGAACTACAGGCGCATGCTACCACACCTGGCTAATTTTTGATTTATTGTAGAGATGAGGTCTCGCCAAGTTGCCCAGGTGGGTCTCGAACCCGTGGGCTCAGGCAATCCACTCACCTCAGCCTCCCAAAGGCACGGGATTACAGGCTGGACCACCGAGCCCGGCCTCACAGTATTTTTGCATGTGTGCCTGACTAACTTCACTTAGCATAATCTTACAGTTTCATCCATAAGGTTGAAATGGTGGGATTCTTTAACTTTTTATGGCTCCATGATATGCTATTGTGTGTATATATATGATGTTTTCTTAATCCACACAGAATCCACAAATATTTAGGTTGTTTTCAAGCTAGTCCATTTTGACAAATGCTGCATAGAACACAGGGGGGCAGATAATTCTTTGAGATACTGGTTTTATTTCCTTTGCTTATGTATTCAAAAAAGGGATTTCTGTGTTACATGGTAGTTTGTTTTTATTTTTAAAACAATGTTCTGCTGGGTGCAGGGACTCATGCATATACATCAATTTGGGTGGCTGAGGTTAGAGGATTGCCTGAGGCCTTGGGTTCGAGACCAGGCTAAGCAACTTGGCAAGATCTCATCTTTGTAATAAATCAAAAAATAGCCAAGGGTGGTGACACTTGTTTGTAGTACCAGTTAGTTGGAAGACTGAGACTGAAGTCTCACCTGAGCACAGCAGGTTGATATTGCAGTGGCCATGAATTAAAAGTACCCTCCAGTCTGGAGAGAGACTCCAACTAAAAAAAACAAAAAGAAAAAAAGAATGTTTTAATAATTTTTATAATGACTCTACCCATTTTAAAATCATCAATAGTATACAGGATTTCTGTTTCTTCCCATTCCTATCAAAAGTTATCTCCTTGTTGATGTTAGCCATCCTAAAAGGTGTGAAATAGTATATCATTATGGTGTTTATTTGAAATTGCCTCTTTTTGTGATGTTGAACTCTGTTTCATATACCTATTGACAACTTTTGTGTACTCATTGGATAAATAACTATTCATTTTGGGCTATCTTTTACTCAGGTGATTAACATTTTCTTGTTGTTGCCTTTGATTTGTATAATTTTATTGTATATTTTGGAGATTAACTTGTCATCAGGTATACGGATGGCAGATATTTTCTCTTGTCTTGTAAGCCTTCTTTCTGTTCCCTTTACTGTGCAGAAGCTTTTTAATCTGATGTTTCCAACTTCCTTATATTTGTTTTTGTTCCTATAGGCATTAAAAGAATCCTTACTCAGACCAATATCAATGTCAAGAATATCTTCCAAAGCCTGATTAAGGTTTTCTTTTGTTTTACGAATCATGGTCTCTGTCACTTAGGCAGGAGTATGGTGACTCAAGTAAGGCCTCCTGAGTACTGATATTACAAGTTGGTGCCTATATGCCTGTCTTTTTTTTCTTAAGCACAAGTCTTGTCATACTATATTGCCTAGGCAAGTCTTGAACTGCTGGGCTCAAGTGCTGACATTACAGACATGGGTAACCTCATCCAGTTGATACTGACTTATTTATATTAACATATGTCCACAAGAACTATCCTTACCATAACACATGACAAGATTTCTTTTTTAAAGGGTGCTACATTTTCTCTGTCCATTCATTCTCTGAAGGATATTTAGGGTGCTTCTGCCTTTTGACTTTTGTCAACAATGTTGCCATAAACATGGATGTACACATATCTTTTTCAGGTTCTGCTTTGTATCTTTGGATAGATACTCAGAATTTGGATTGCAGGTCACAGGATTGTTTTTAATTTCTTGGGGCATTTTCATATTACTTTTCATAGTGGCTGCATCATTCCCCCCACCCCACCAACAGTGCACAGGCATTCCATCATCTCTACAACCTCAGTAGCATTTGTTATTTTGTTTGCTATTCTTCTGGGTATGAGGTTTTATGTTGTGCTTTTGCTTTACATTTCTCTGAGCATTTGTCTTTTTGAAAATCTTTTGAAAGCTTGTTGGTTACTTTTACATCTTCTTTGGAGAAATGTCTGTTCATGTTTGTATCCATGTTTCAGTTATCTTTTTCAATTTTGTTGTTTTGTTTTAGGAGTTAAATATTTTGAATTTTAACTCCTATTACATGTTTAAATTTCCTAATAAATTTCTCATTTCATAGGAGATATTTTTACTTCACTGAAGATTTTTTTTTTTACTTTGAGTAGTTTTCTATTTTTCATCAAAACTTATGCTTTTAGGGTCATCTAACAAAGCATTGTCATAGACAGTGTCTTAACATCCATCTTATATTTGGTTCTAATACCTTTATAGTTTTTGCATTTAAGCATTTGATCATTTTCTTTATTTTTGTGTTTTGTGGATAGTCAGTTTTCCAACACCATTTGTGGGGAAGCTTTGTGTCTCCTTGTGTGACCATGCCAACTAAAGACTATTTATTCATATTCATAAGGATTTATATTGAAGTTTTGTATTTTATTCCATTATATGTCTTTCTGCTTGCCAGTACCACAAATTTCATTCCTGTAGCTTAGTCATATGTTTTAAAATCAGGACGTTTGATACCTGTACCTTATCCTTTATTGCTAATTTTTTAAGGTATTTATCGTTCCTTGAGATTCTATATAAATTCAGGATTAAAAAATATTTTTCCAAAAAAAAGTCACAGAAATAATCATTGGATTTACATTATTTGTCTATCACTGTGGGTCGAATTGACATTTTTATGATGATCATCTTCTGAATTCTGTTGAGTTGGGGTTTCACCATGTCTTCTATGTACAGTGAAATGATCATGACTCAAAAGCACTCACCCTCCTGGGCTCAGACAGCCCTTCCTCTTCGAACTACCTATAGGCTGAAATAACAGGCATGGGCCATCATGTCTGGCTTTTATTTTTATGTTTTGTGGATTGAAGTCTTGCTATGTTGCCTAGGCTGGTCTCAAGCTCTAGGGCTCAAGTGATTCACGTATCTCAACCTTGAAATGTGCTGGAATTACATGCATGAGCCACCACACACAGCCTAAATCTTCTGACTCTTGAGATTGTTTTGCTTAATTTGCAAATATTTTTTTATTTCATTGTATTTTTTTCACTTTTAATTTTCATTTTTATTTCCTCATGGTGAGAAGTAAATACATTGTGTAATTTCAGTCTTTTTCTTTGTGGAATTTTAGTCTCCCTCCCCCTGGCTGGAGCACAATGGCACAGTCACAATCACCCCGCAATCACCTTGCTTGGCATTGGCAAACCTTCAGCCTCAACCTTCCAAGTAGCCAGAAATACAGCAATGCACTACCATGCCTGACCATTTTTTAATTATTATTGTAGAGACTAGGTCTTACCAAGTTGCCTAGGCTGGTCTCGAACCCGCGGGCTTAGGCAATCCACTCACCTCAGTCTCCCAAAGTGCTGGGATTAACAGGCTGAGCCACCAAGCCCGGCACTTTTTCTATTTTTATTTTTGAATTGGAGTCTCACTGCCACCCAGGCTGGAGTGCAGTGAAATGCTCACGGCCACTGCAGCCTTGGTCTTCTGTGTTCAGGTGATCCTTTTGCCTCACCTTTTCAAGTAGCTGGAAGTGCAGGGATGTAATACCATGCTTGGCTAATTTTTTTTTTATTGTAGGAATGTAGTTTCACCATATGGTCCAGGCTGGTCTTGAACCTGTAAACTCTATCAGTCCTCTCACCTTCACCTTCCAAAACACTGGGATTAATTACAGATGTGCCCCTACTGCACCAGGCTAATTTCAGTCCTCTTTAATGTGCTAAGACATGTTTTGTGTATGATATGTTGTCTATATAAAAGAATGTGCTATGTTCAACTGAATATGCAGTGTATGCTGGTGTTGATTGGGGAGTTCTGTAAAACTTTTCAAAAGGGGCATTCAATTATTTCATAGTCACTGTGCTGCTGTGTATTTTTTGCTTTATTTTAACCACATTTGCTTCATGCATTTGGGAACCCTGATATCAGTTGCATACTCATTTGTACCTGTTATTGCTTGCTATTAAATTAATTTTTATATCATCATGTAATATCATTCTTTGCATTATGTGAAAGTATTTTTTTTTGAGTCAAATTTTCTCTGTGTCATCCAGGCTGGAGTATAGTAGTACTCATGGGGACTGCAACCTTGGCCCCTGGGTTCATGCAATCTTTCGTCCTGAGCCTTCCAAGCAGCTGGAATTACAGGCACACAGCACTATGCTCAGTTATTATTTTTTTTTTTACATATTGTAGACACAAGATTTCTTCACTAGTCCACACTGGTCTTGAATCCCTGAGCTCAGGCTATCCTCTTGCCTCCACCTCCCAAACAAATGACAATTTTTTACTCACTGAGTGTTTTGTCTAATATAATGTTGCAATCCTGGTGTTTTGGTACTATTTGCATAGAATATACAATGTTTACTACTTATGAGTCTTTAAGTTGTGAACTTTCAAAAATGTGAATGTGTGTTCTCTTATTCAATCACAGGATTTGTGTGTGTGTGTGTGTGTGTGTTGGTTTAACTTTCTTCCTTCATTTTTTGTTTATTTTCTATGTGTCATCTCTGAAAATGTAAAAAGCTGTTACAGAACAGTAGTATAAAGTCCATTGTGTAAGCTTGGTACCATGATTAATTTTGTTGAATGTACTCTTAATATGGAATTTCTTTGTGTGTAAGGGACATACTATATCTTTTCCCATCTTATTTCTGGCTTTTTGATTCCTTACAACTAAAGTAAATCCTTGAGAGTTGGTAGATTGTTAGATTTTTATTTCTGTTAATCCATCATTGATTTTTTAGTGTTAGGGCATTTAATGAGTTTACATTTAAAGTAACTGATGAAAGAGAAAGACTTTCCATTGCCATTTTTCAATAGTTTTGTGTGTTTTCTTGCATCCATGTTGTCCTTCCTCTCTTTTACTGCTTTTCTTTGTGTTTTCTTTTACTTTTATTTTGGTGTTGATATGCCTGATTACATTTTTATTACCTTTTGAGTACCTTCTATGGGTATTTTCTTTGTGATATCTGTGACAAGTGTAGAGTGCATAACACATAGTTAAATTACACCAATAGATCTTAATATATTAACAAGATAACAAGGCACAGTGGCTCACACCTGTAATCCCATCAATTTAGGAAGCTGTGGTGGGAGGATTGCCTGAGCTGAGGGGTTCATGACCAGCCTTGGCAACATGGAAATAACTTGTCTATACAATAAATCTAAAAGTTAGACTAGAGTGTTGGTATGGGCCTGTGGTTCCACCTATTTGGAAAGCTGAGGAGGAAGAATCACCTGAGCCCAGGAAGTCGAGGCTGAGCTGACCCTGAGCATGCCACTGCCTTCCAGCAGGGGTGACAGTGTGAGAGTACAAGTTAAAAAAAGAAATAAAAACAAGTAAACTTTCATTGCATACAAACTCTCTCCCCCACCCCCCCTTTTTTTTGGTATGGATTCTCACTCTGCCACCCAGGTTGGAGTGTGGCGTGCTCATGGTCACTGCAGCCTCAATCTGCTGAACTCAGGCACTCATTTTTTTGTCAAAACTCACTCAGTCATCCAGGCTAGAGGGCAGTGGTATGCCCACTGAAACCCCTGTGTCAACTTGCAAGGCTCCGGCAATCCTTCAGACTCAGCATTCCAAGTAGTCGGAACTACAGGCATATGCTACCATTCCAACTAATTTTTCAATTATTGTAGAGACGAGGTATCACCAAGTTGCCCAGACTCAGACAATTCACTTGTCTCAGCCTTCAAAAGTGCTGGGATTACAGGTTGAGCCACTTGCCCAGCGAGGCGATTCTTTTGCCTCACTCTTCCCTATTGCTGGAACTACTAGGCATGCACCTTGATGCCCAGCTAATATTTTGATTTATTGGAGAGATAAGATCTCACCAAGTTTCCCATACTGGTCTAAAATCTCAGACTATCCTCTCATCTCAGCCTCCCAAAATGCTCAAAGCATGAGCCAACACTATCTCTGTACACCTCCTGTCAGTTTATTAATGTCACAAAAAATATATTTTATTTTGTGGTTCTATTAAGAAAGATGTGTTCAAATTTTATGTCTTAAAAATTATATAGAAGATGAATTTTAGACACCATCATTGTGACAGCAGAACATTTTCTATTTGAATATATGGTATCTTTAATAGAGCTTTCCATTTTTATAGACTTAATGACGCTGTTCACTATTGTTTTATTTGTAAAGAGAAAAATTCCCTTGAGCATTTCTTGTAGGACTGTTTTGCTGGAGACAAACACCCTCAGTTTTACTTATTTTGGTAAGTCTTTATTTTTCCTTATATTTCAAAGGCAATTTTTCCAGATCTTGTACCATTGGGTCCATATCTGTAAATTCTGGCTCTGAATTCAGCCAGTGAGGAATCAAAAATATTTGGAAATCCCAGAACATGGCAGACCAAGGAAAATCGGTTTCCTGACCCGCAGGTTTGAGACCAGCCTGGTCAACTTGATAAACCCTCATCTCTACAATAAATAAAAAGTGAGATAGTCATAGTAGCTCATGCCTGTACTTTTAGCTACTTGGAAGGCTGAGGCAGAAGAATTGCCAGGGCCCAGTAGTCCAAGGCTGCGGTAGCCATGAGCATACCACTAGCTCAAATCTGGGTGACAGATTGAGACTTCAACTCAAAAAAACAAAAGAAAGAAAAAACACGTTTTTGCATTGTGTCATCAGGATATTTGTTTGCCTGATACGGTTCAATATGCCCAATTGTTTATATACATTTTATGTTATATTTATTCATTTTGTATTCCTGTCTCAATATTTATAAATAATGATTTTAATTTTATATTTTTCTGCTTGTTTATGATTATTATGCCCCTGTAGTTAATTTTTTAAAATTCAATTTTTGTATTTTTCAGCTTTACTGTTTTATTGATTTCTTTTTCACAGTTTTACTTGATATTGATATTCTGAATTTCTTCATATGTAATTTCTATTTTTTGTTCTATTTGTGTTCTGTATTACTTATTGAGCATTTTTAAGAGAGTTTTTTTTTCAAATAATGCATAGGTTTTTATTTCTTTTGGGTAGATTTATATAAATTAATTTTACTTCTTCAATTGGGATGTGTTTCATGTATATATTTGGAAATTCAAAACTCAGTTGCTCATTCCAGCTTTTTAAAAGCAATGGCTGATATTGATCAGTTGGGCTATACATTGTAATTGCTTCTTAAATATAATATCAGGATGTGTTGACTCTCTTTTCTGACTTCCAAAGATTGTACTCTCTTTCATTTTTAGATCCCATAATCATTGCTACCCTAGTATACTGTCTGTGGTATTAAAGTATTTCTGGTGTTGTAAAAAAAAATTTATTTTTAACTCAATAGACACAAACCTGTCATCCATAATATGGCCTCATTTTCTTCAGGACTCCATGTCAGTGTGACAAAAACCATTCAATAGACATTTCCACAAAATGCCAAACCTGAAAATAAGATCCATCCTTCTAGATCGCCCCAGAAAGAGATGTAGAGCATTGGGAGTTTTCTTCTGAGCCCACTTTCTTATTCTGGGGAAGAGGAGACAATATAACAGGAGTCTCCCAGCCATGTCTGGTCACCATTCTGGAGAAAAACAAAGAATGTTGGAATATAAAGGGGAGGTAAGACTATAGTCATACACTCATGTAGATGGGAATACTTGTGCCATGACACAGATGAGAGGTCTAAATGTCCAAGAAGGAGCCAGAATTTAAAATGTGGATTGGGAAGCTCTGCTCCAATGAGACTAATTTTGAGAAGCTTGCATTTCTATTGCTGACACAGAGACGTCTCTTATTTACACTTATGCTCTTCAATCCTACATTTTCACTTTCCTTTTCAGTGCACTTGCAACACATTCAGATTAAGAAACAAAGTCCTCATGTCTTGTGAGGGACTGCATGATCTGAGTCATCATCCATTGCTTTGGGGGTCTGAGGAAACTTTGGGCATATTTCAAGTGATTCCTCATCTATGTCATTTTAAATTGAAAAACATCTCCATTTTCCCAAGTACAGGCCCTGGTGACCATGTTGTACTTCTTATCTCTGAGTGCAGTGTTTTTTGATTTACAGGACTGAGGACATGCAGGATTTTTTCCCTGAGTTGGAGTCTTACTCTGTCACCCAGGCTTGAGTGCAGTGTCATGCTAATGACCACCACAGTTTCACTGCTGGCCTCAGGCAGTCCTTCCATATCAGCCTTTCAAGTAGCTGGAACTACAGGCATGTGCTGCCATGGCAAGCTTATATTTTTATTTATCATAGACACGAGGTCTCACCAAGGTGTCCAGACTGGTCTTGAACCCCTGAGCTCAGTCAATCCTCTCACCTTGGTCTCCCATTGTGCTGGGATTACAGACTTGAGCCACTGTACTCGTTCTCATTCAGTATTTGTGTGTGTGTGCCTTACTTCAGTTAGCATAATGTCTTACAATTTCATCCATAAAGTTAAAATTGCAGGATTCTTTAATTTTTTTTGGCTGAATTATATGCTATTGTGTATATATATGTTATTTTCTTAACACAGAATCCACAAATATTTAGGTTGTTTTGAAGCTTGGCCATCTTGACAAATGCAGCAATGCACCTAGGTGTCTGATACTTCTTTTTGATACTGACTTTATTTCTTTGGTTACATACCCAGAAAAGGGATTTCTTTGTTACGTGGCAGCTTATTAATTCTAAAAGAATGTTCATAATGATTTTTATATGACTCTACAAATTTTAAACTCACCAAGAATGTATAGGATTTATTTTTCTTCACATCTTTATCAAAAGTTCTCTCTCTTCTAGTTGATATTAGGCATTCTAACAGGTGTGAGATAATATCATCATTGTGTTTATTTTAGATTGCCTCTATTAGTGATGTTCAGTGCCATTTCGTATCCCTGTTGGCAATTTGTATGTTCTCATCGGATAAATACCTATTCATTTGGTGGCTATTTTTTATTCAAGTGATTATCATTTTCTTGTTTTTGCCTTTGATTTCTATAATTTTCTTGTAAATGTTGACTATTAACATCTGATCATGTATATGGTTTGCAGATGTTTTCTCTTGTACTGTGAGGCCTCTTGCTTTTTTCCTTACTATGCAGAAGCTTTTCAGTTTGATGTCTCCAACTTGTTTATATTTACTTGTATTCCAGTAGTAATAAAACAATTATTACTAATGAAGGGCGCAGGGAACAGTTAGAAGGGCATCTCCCGAGATGGCGCTAAACACTACATAGAACCAAACAAAGACTACAAAGGCCCTAAACTCCACTTTTCCCACACGTGCGAAACTTAAACCTGTGCATAAATACTATCTCCCTATAGGAATACTACCTCATAGCCCCCTCCAATAAGACCCTAACACGGCACTGGCCAGCCCTTGCCAGGCCCCGGCACAGCACTGGCCACCCCCTCCCAAACCAATAAATACAGATCTCTCTCGCAGGCTCTCACTCACTCTCCCTCCCCTACCTGGCAGTTACAGGCCCTCTTCCTTCTTTCTGTAGCCACTGCTTTAATACATCTCTTGACCTTAAAGGGTGTTGAGTCTCGCTGCGCTCCACCATCTTTCATTGGTGCCATGACTCGATCAGGAATTCTCTCGCCCTAAGGCGGGACCCTGTTCCAGTGCCGGTGGAACTCACCCCTTAAGGCCTTTGCCCACTTTCTTGAATGCCAGTGCCGCATACATCACCACCTCAGATAGGTAAGTGCCCCTAACTGGAAAACCTAAAAACCTCACCTGGGATACCTGGAAGAGACTGACCGTTGATCGTCCGGCAGCACTTTTGGCCCCAGGTGAGTGGGGGACCACACCCCGCCTAGGCTTTCAAAGCCACAGCGGACCCCTACTGGTTTTCCCCTCTCCCGTCTAGGTCTCTAAAACCACCTCTATAACTTCTATGAGCATTCAAAAAGTAGGCAGAGATTTCCCTCCCTCCCATCCCACTTCAACCCATTGAACTCTTGACCTTAACAGGTGTTAGGTCTCACTGTGAATCGGGTCCTTCTCACCCTGGTGCAGGTCTCTCTCTCACCCCTGGGCAGGACCCCGGTTCAGTGCCTGTGGCCAATCCAGCCCTCCCAGACTCTCCCCACCCTTCTGAATGCCCGAGCCCCATCCACACTAGCACTCGTTGGACAGGCAAGTCCCCCTCCCCCAAACAAGGGAGTGAAAACTTTCCGGGGAACTCTGGAGGGAACGGACTTCAAGAGCCATCCCCTCCAGCCCCCAGGCGAGAGGGAACACACCCTGCCTCGGCTTCCATGACCATAGCGGACCCTGAAGCCTTCCTCTTCTCTTTCACCTCTCTCAAACCTTAAAAAACTCCCGTGGCTGCCAGGCTGCAGCGGGCCCCAGGGGCCCCACATCTACTAACCTACAGCAGTTTCTGTAAAATTCTCTTTCTCTCCCTCTCTCTCTTCCCCCTCTTCCCTAAGGAATCCCATGGCTGTTGGGCTGCAGTGGGCCTCAGGGGTCCCACGTCTACTGGCCCCAGAGGATTCTGAAGGGCTCCCACATCAAAAACTCTGTTCAACCGGCAGTGAATACACTCCCTACCCACCGCTTGGTCAAGTGCTCTGTCTGTTTCAAAAAAATCCTAGCGCTGGGTGCCTTGACCCCTCGGTTCTCCAGGAGAACCCTGGTTGTGCCAAACCTCTGTGACGACAGACTTTGCCACAGCCACACTTCT
>NW_007256304.1:282621-283689 GCF_000164805.1 Carlito syrichta
GCTGGGTAGAGACTCCCTATGTCCAATTCTTTTCTCTCCTCCATGAACATCCTCGGCTGTGTCTCAACTGTAACCCCTCTAACCTCCACCCTCAACTCATGCTAGCATCTACTGCTTCTCCTATAACTTATCTTTCTCCCATTGTTCCATGCACGTGTAAGCTTCCTCCTCTAGATTCCCCTCCCCCCACTGCAGACCCTGGAAATTCCATTTCTGCTCCCTCCTCCTCCATCTCAGATTTCGAGCCTGCAGATGAGCCCCCACCTTACAGGCAACCTAAGGCTTCCCAGCCCCCACTTCCTCTTCAGCCCCTCCCACTTCTCCTCCAGCAGTTTAACCTATATATCCTCCCCTTCCAATCGCTCCCCAGTGTAGCCCTCCGGTAACCTGATCCAAGGCCATATCGGTCGTCCTAGCTCCCCTCCGCGAAGTAGCAGGTGCAGAGGATGTTATCCAGGTGCACGTCCCCTTCTCTATCTCAGACCTCTCACAAATAGAAAAACGTCTTGGATCATATACAACTAATCCTACCACCTACATTAAGGAGTTTCAATACCTCATCCAGTCCTATAGCCTCATTTTTCATGATATATACCTAATCCTTTCCAAAACCCTGTTTCCAGAGGAACGTAGGAGAGTCTGGGAACAGGCTGGAACATATGCAGACGAAATTCACCAAACCACCCCAGCTCACCCCCCTTGGTGCAGTGGCTGTCCCATACCAGGATCCGGCCTGGGACTATAACTCTCCCACTGGCGTCGAGTTCAGGGATCGCTTCTCTACTTGCCTCCTTTCTGGGCTGCGTAGGGCTGCACAAAAAGCAGTTAACATCAAAAAACTTCAGGAAGTTATTCAGGACAAAGATGAGAATCCCTCTAACTTTCTCAGTTGAATCACTAGGGCACTTCAACAGTATAACCACATAGATCTGAACTCTCCTGACGGCCGGCAACTCCTAATGACATATTTTTTCTCCCAAAGCTATCCGGACATTAGGGCAAAACTAAAAGCTTGACAGAGGCCCCCTCACTCCCCAACATGATGTCCTAGCAACTGCCTTTAAGGTG
>NW_007256304.1:284030-284402 GCF_000164805.1 Carlito syrichta
GTATCTGTGCCCTACCAACTCCCCGTTTAACACTCCCATTTTAGCGGTATGAAAACCAGATGGCACTTACCGCTTAGTACAAGATCTAAGACTCATTAACGCTGCTGTCATCCCCATTCACCCGCTAGTCCCCAATCCTTATACCATTCTATCCTCATTCCCCTGACCGCCACTCGCTTTTCAGTCCTTGACCTTAAAGACACGTTCTTCATCGTCCCTCTGGCAGCGGACTCACAGAACATCTTTGAGTTCACATGGACTGACCCAACATCTCACCATTCACAACAACTCACCTGGACAGTCCTGCCACAGGGATTTTGAGATAGCCCCCACCTGTTCAGTCAAACCTTAGCAGCAGATCTTAAGTCTCTC
>NW_007256304.1:284422-285085 GCF_000164805.1 Carlito syrichta
GGCAGGACATTGGGCAACCGACTGCCCCAGTCCCCAAATAGGGACTGGGCCAACCCCCAATCCTGCTTTAGACCTGTTGAGTATGGCAGCAACCTTGGAATGATGGGGCCCGGGGTCTCCCTGCCTGACACAAATCTCAAACCATCGGGAGCCCAGGGTCACCATAACGGTTGACAGGAACCCCATCCATTTCCTCCTGGACACCGGAGCCACCCTTTCCATCATACGAGAATTTTGGGGCCCAACTTCCCCGTCTAAGTCCCGTATAGTCGGGGTAGGAGGCCAGTCCATCACTCCACGCATAACTCCCACAGTTACGTGAATTTTTGCAAATGTCCCCTTCACTCATTCCTTTTTGGTACTGCCTCAATGTCCCATACCTCTTATGGGCAGGGACATTCTAGCCAAATTCCAGGCGTCCATCACCTTTAACCCAAGTGCAGCCCTTCCCAACCCATCCCCCACCAACCCATTTTTGGCCCCTCTCACTACTAAAGTTTCCCCAACAGACTCACTTCCTCCTTTATCCTCTTCTGTAGTAAATCCCCAAGTATGGGACATGAACTCCCCCTCCTTAGCGCACTGCCCCCCAGTTCACATTCAGCTCAAAAACCCCTCTGCCCACCCCAACCAACCACAATACTCTCTTCCTACCTCCAGCCT
>NW_007256304.1:285105-285407 GCF_000164805.1 Carlito syrichta
ACCCACAGGTACACCTGCTCCAAGGTTCCAGAACAGCCACTCAGACTTCACTTGTCCCGACTCACCGCCCACCCAAATCCAAATCCAAACATCCTGGATTCAGCACAGGAAACTTGTAGCCCTTGGCCCCTTTCCTTTCTTGACTTAATTGCCCTCCGCCTTACTGTATTACTTACTTGGTCAACACCTACAAATTGGCCATCCACAGCCAAAGCTTTGTTGGCTATTACATACCTCCTTGTTTATAACTAGCTTCATTCTTATTAAGTGTCTTTTATAAAGATTCACTCCTTACAACACTA
>NW_007256304.1:285486-285828 GCF_000164805.1 Carlito syrichta
CTGCTGGATATACACCGACCTTTCATCTTATATGTGCACGAAAACAAAGGGGTGGCCTTGGGTGGCCTTGGGCAGCTTTGTGGACAGACGTTCACCCCGGTGGCCTATCTCTCAAAGCAGTTAGACCAACCATCCAGGGCTGGGCCCCATGTCTGCGAGCGCTGTCCACCACCCACATGCTGGTGTGTGAATCCAAAAAACTCACTTTCGGGGTCCCTATCACAGTAACCTCCCCCCACTATCTGCAGCACCTCCTAAGCTACAAAGGCCTTCAAACGCTACCCCCCGGTCAAGTCCTATCGCTCCTTGTCTTCTTTTTACAAGATCCCTCCATATCCTTTC
>NW_007256304.1:285848-322189 GCF_000164805.1 Carlito syrichta
ATAAGGATAGAAAGGTTTAAAGGTGATAAAGACGTTTTTCTTCTCACTTCACAAGGCGGAGACCACTTCTACTTCAACATCAGACATCCCTGGGATAACATGTGGGACAAGGGAGTGGTAGGCAAAGTATACAGTGGAGTCCAAGACTCCACCCCAGTAGGAACCATCAAAATTTACCGCACCTATGTCCGAATTCAGCCAAGTATCCCAAACTTAGCCCCTGTAATAACAAAACAAGAGGCAATATTAAAAACCTCCATAAAACAGACAACCAAAACCACTCCATTTTCCTGGCTCTCAGTAGTCCAACAGGGAGCACGCTTTCTCAACTACTCACATCTAGGCAACTTTTCTGACTGCTTCCTATGTGCAGCCCTCAGCCACCCCCCATTCACAGCAGTACCATACATAGGAAATCTTACCACTCCCTGCACACAAAATCCTACTGTTCACTTCCCCTCACTATCAGGAATTCCCCTGTTCACAACCCCAACTCAACCATCACATGTCAACGTTACCTGTGCCCCACCTGGCTTCTTCTTCTGGTGCAATGGCACCCTTACTAAAACCTTTAAGTCATCATGTGTCCTAGTCACCCTGGTACCTCAATTAACCCTATACACACAAGGGGAATTTGCAACAAAATACATGATAAACAAACCTGCAACACTGATAGAGTCACCCCACCCCCGCCAGAAATGGGCAGTCTTTCTTCCTGTAATCGCAGGAGTCTCTCTTGCCTCTGCTCTGACAGCAGCAGGCCTGGGCAGTGGGGCTCTAGCATACAGCATTACCTCCTCCCAAGACCTAGCAAATAAACTACAACTTGCATTAGAGGCCTCAGCAACATCCCTAGCCTCCTTACAACACCAAATCACCTCATTAGTCCAGGTCACCTTACAAAATAGGCGAGCCTTAGATCTTCTAACAGCCGACAAGGGAGGCACTTGCCTCTTTCTCAGAGAGGAATGCTGTTATTACATTAACGAGACTGGCCTAGTAGAAGAAAATCTAAATGTCCTCAGCCATCTAAGTGATGAATTAAAACAGCGCCGCCAACAGCCAGACTCTTCTCCCTTCATCTGGTTGCAACACCCTCTTGTCACCTGGCTGGTCCCACTCCTAGGCCCTGTCATTTAATTTGCATTTTTTGTTTAATAGCCCCATGTATCTTTAAATTTCTCCAACAACGCTTAATCGAACTCTCAAATCAAAACCTTAACCTCCTATTATTCAATAGTTATCAACCTGTCCCAGTAGAGGAGTCAACACCTCGTCCCTAAACATCATTTAACTTATCTTTTAGATATGTTCTCTTCCAGGTTCTGTATCTACCTCCACAGTCTACTCCAAGACAGCTGGTTACTACCGCCCTCGTGCCCGCTGGAGGAGTGGCCAGAACAAGTCACCATTCTACATTTACAAGGGACTTTCATAGAACTCTCACCTTCAGAAATCTTCACCTTCAGCGCCTATCTCTGGGCCCTTCTGTTCTGGCTGCTTCTGTGCCCTTCCCCCACCACACCCCACAACGCCCACATCCAGCAGGAAGCAGCCAGAAGGAATAATGATGCCCCTCTCCCAAATAAACAGAAAAGTGGGAATGAAGGGCGCAGGGAACAGTCAGAAGGGCGCTAAACACTACATAGAACCAAACAAAGACTACAAAGGCTCTCAACTCCAGCTTTTCCCGTGCTTGCGAAACTTAAACCTATGCTCAAATATTATCTCCCTATAAGAATACTACCTCATACCCTCCAATACGACCCTTACATGGCACTGGCCTGCCCTTGCCAGGCCCCGGCACAGCACTGGCCACCCCCTCCCAAACCGATAAATACAGACCTCTCTTGCGGGCTCGCTCTCACTCTCCCTCCCTTACCCGGTGGTTACAGACCCTCTTCCTTCTTTCCGTAGCCGCCGCTTTAATAAATCTCTTGGCCTTAAAGGGTGTTGAGTCTCGCTGCGAGCCCCATCTTTCAATCAGAATAACTCCAGAGCCCAAGATGGTGTCTGCAGGAGGTGATTCATTGCCGATGTAAGATAATTAAATAGAACAATTGTAGGAAATAGTTTAAAGAAAATATATGAAGCCATTTATATTTTACACAGATCTTTTTCTATTAAAAAAATCCACTCTGCCACTTCCCACCTGCAAGTTACTAAACTTTTCTGTGTGTCTATTTTCTCATCAGCAAAATGGGGCCAATCATGGTACCCTATTCAGAGTTGTTCTGAGGACTGAATGAGATTAAGTTAAATATCCAAAAAGCCCTTATGGCATGCCTGGCTTGAGTTTACTCTCTGCAAGTTATTATTATTTATAGTATCCTGAAGTGAAGTGGGGCATATGGTCTTTCACTCATCTAGAAGAGTGTGCAATGGCCCTGGGGCAGGAAGCACTGGGTGTATCTTAAGAATATTTTATGAGACACTCCATTCCTATCCCCAGCTTTAGTGATTAGAAACATTTTATTAAACTTGTTCTACCCATTGCCTCCTGCTACCCACCCAGTCATCATTTAATTTTATCAGTAAAAACATCATACATAACACCAGTGGATTCAAATGGTTTAATATTTTTATTGATATAATTTAAGACATACAAAATATTACCAGAATAGTACACAAAAATCCTGTATATCCACACTTCCCGTTGTTACTACTTCACCACATTTGCTTTATGTTTCTATCTTTATTTTATTTTATTTTATTTTTTTACAGTCTCACTCTGTCTGCTAAACTGTAGTGCAAACATATTGCAGTCCCAAACTCCTCAGTTTTCCAAGTGGATGGGGCTATAGGCATGCATCATCATGCCTGGATAATGATTTTTATTTTTTGTAGAGCAGGGTCTTACTGTGTTGCTCAGGCTGATCTTGAACTCCTGACATCAAGCAATCCTCCTGCCTCAGCCTCCCTAAGTCCTGGGATTACGGGTGTGAGTTACCACAGCTTGTCCTATCTAGCTAACTATCTTCTATCTATCTTCTTTCTCACAGAACTATTTGAGAGTAAGTTGTGAGCATGATGCCATTTTACCTCTAAGTACTTTGGAGTGTATTTTCTAAACATAAGAACATTCAAAACAAACAAAAAAATTCCAACCTTAGACATCTACTCAAGCTGCTGTTTATATTTAGTTGCATCAAAGAAATAGCACACATGACATAAAGAGAACCCAGGAATCCTTAATTAATAGTAATTATAGCTGAGATGTTTCTTAGCATTTTTACAAGGAATGTCTTGCTTCAGTCCTTCCCAAACTATATTAGTAGGCTCCCTGCATCAGAATTACCAGAGATTATAATGCAAAAAAAATATCTTAAAGTCTCTGGACTTGAGGGCAAAAACAAAATCAGTATTCTTTATAAGCTCCTTGGGTGATTCTTCAGCACACTAATATTTGAGAACCACTGTCTTTCTTGTATTTTTCCTTTTGCAATAAAGTAGTACTCTCCTGTTTGATACCACTATTTTCATAATGTAAGTGATGACTAATATTTACTAAACATTTCCTATATAGTGAATATTGCATCAGGCACATTATATGTTTTATACTATTTGACCTTCACAACCAAGTTAATAAGAGAGATTCAATTATTATGCCTATTTTGAAGATGTGAAAATCCATGTACAGAAAGGTTAAGTCATTTACCTAATATCACATTGATTAAGTTCTAGATCTTGTTTCAAAACTCACGTTCTTAAATACGTTGTTTTCCTGGTTCAGCATCTTTTGAAGATCAACCTATTTTCCCTTTAGTTTATTATAAAGTGTTCTCCAATCTGGGATTTCCGTTTAGCCTCAGACAGCTCAAATATATTCAGATTGGCTTCATTATTTGTGAATCAAAAGATTAGTGCATTTTCCAAAAGACATATTTCATCTAGCAGGCCGGGTTAAGCTCTCATGTTTCAATATCCTTAATTGATGAAGATTTTCAAAGTGTATTCCTTTCAACACATGATAAAATCATTAGTAAATATAGATTTAGGACTGCTGTGAAAAGTTAGGCTAAATTGCCTATCACAGTTTAGCAGTTTGAAGAAAACCTCAAAAATGAAAGCCTTTTAAACTTTACTACTGGGGTGACAGGGGCTGGCAAGGCTGTTATCACCTGATAATGCATTTCTAGGTGAGCTAAGTTTTCCAAAGGCCATTGTATCCTGTGGTGATGATGGCTTGTAGTTGCACAGCCCACTGGGCAGCCTTGAGAGAAATTGTCCCAGATCATATAGAGAGCAACACAATTAATGTGCTCTGTTCCTGAGAAAAGCAGGGGAAATACAACTTTGATGGTCTCGTTTAAGAAATAGCTTTCCCTTCAGCTAAACACCCGCCCCCACCATCACGACCCAAGCTTCTTTCATTACTTAAAAACCTAAGAGCTGCTTGTCTGACAAATACCTGGCCCTGCAGTAAACCATGAGGCCCTTGGTCTCGGGGAGGGAAAGAGAGCAGGCACAGATGATGTCACCCTCTGTCCCTACCACCTGTTTATTGACTTGGAAACATGAGCTTGTTTGTCTTTATCACTGCCCAAACTGTTCTTCATCTAGTATTTTTCTTGGCTGCCTCATTGTGCTATCTCCTCGCTGTGCAGTGCATGATTGTAACTGGAATTCCGATGGCTCTCATTTTACGTCCAAACAGTTCTAGTTTCCCCTCACCATATGGTCATCCTGATGTTACCATTTGCCTCAATCATCCTTTTTGTAGCTGCTTGAACATCTTAATTGATCTCATGAGCTATGTTAGGGATTTATAACAGACATCAGTATAATTCATCTCACACACACACAGACTGGGTCTTTTTTCTGATTGGATGTGTGTTACATATACATACATATTTACATTTCTCTAGAACCTAGATTTCACCTTAGTGATAATATAAATGAGCTTTCAAGGGCTATGGCTCACTAGAGGAAACAATTACCTATGCTCCTTTGTATGATATGGTATTTTTCTTTTCCCTGAAGAGTTTGGTGTATCACAACATACTTAAGCCCTTTCCTCCTGTTTAAACAAAGCGGTAAATATACTCAGCTTTAAAAATCTTCTGTAATTAACTTTAAGTTCATATTTTTCTAGTTACCTGCACTGTTTTTGTTTTTTTTTTTTTTACTTTGTCATTCTTTCATTTTTACTATGAGTACAAGTAAGACACTTGAACTCATTAAACAATATGTGTTCATGATTTTTTTTTAACCCTCAGGACACATGAATTTGCACTGGGTCTTTCCACATGTATCAATAATTTCACATCTTGATTAAAGCCTGTCCATCAATTATTCCTATACCATCAAAGTAAGTTCCCCAAAACAGGTACCTATAGCTATATAAACTCACCCCGGACACACACCCCTTATAAATCCACTAGAGTGAAAACTAGCACCATAGACCAAAAGGATAGTTTACAAAATTTCCTGCCTGATGTATTTCAAGCCCTGACAAGTGGGCATCTATCTAAGTCATTTTTCTGAAGGGGAATATGACTGAATAATAGCCTATTTTCAGGATCTGGGAATTGGGCCCATTTTAAGAAAAATTATCAAGTGAGAAAATTTGATCTTTGGTGTCATTTGCTCTTCTGTTCCTTCCAATTCCCTATTCTATTTTTTTTTTTTCAGTTTTATCCCATTGATGTAAACTAAATATTATACCTTATCCAGGTGTATTCACCTTTGAAAACTGACTTATAGTTGTGAAACAAGAGGATTACTCCTCAGGCAGAATTTTGAAGTGTTAGAATGCTTTATTTTTGTGGGTCTTCTGGATGATCCGGTTCCTTGAAATCATATGCCTGAAGTTGTAGCTCTTGTAGACAGTACTTTATAGAATATTACACAGATTGGTTTACTCTACCTAGGGAGGGGCCTACTGGGTCTTTTACATTCTGAAGTCAGATCTCTCCAAGGAGAAGAGAGAACATTGAATGTTCTTAATAAATAATATCAAAATGAATCTGAGGCAACATGAAGCCCAGGGTTTTTGTTTACATGGTGTTAATCCATTGAGGAATTTCAGCAACTAGATCCTCTCAATAAGCAATAGTCCACGGAAGTCTTCTTAGTACACCTGTGAGATTTTACTCAGCAAACCATGGACTTCAAAATTGCATCTTTTATTTGCTTATTTATGTGGTTTACATATTTCTTTTAAATGTTAACTTGAAATAAATGAGTATGATTACACTGGAGCATATGCTTGATTTCATGGCTGTGTCAGATTTTTCAACCTTTGTGTGCTTCAGTTTTCTTACTTGAGAAATGGTAATATTTGTACTTACTTTATGGTGTTTTTAGGTAGATGGAAGGCACCCATTATAACCAGGTTTGTTGCATCTAAGCCATGTTTTCCACAGAGAGACACTAGGCCAATTTTCTTTTCCTTTCTTTTCTTTTTTTTTTTAATCTTTGGAGGGCAGGATTGTTTAGCTGGCATTGACCACATTCTAATTTCAGCCTTTTCTAGTTCTAAATTTATGTGAAAACACGTCTCAGTTTCTGCTTCTTTGAAATGTGAATAAAAATGTCAATCTGAACAGGTTTTCAGGAGTACTAAACGGCATAATATGCTTCTCCCAGTGTTGGACAGAGTGGGTTCTTACCAGGTATCATTATCCTTTCTGATATCAATGAGTATGGCAAGGATGAATCTTTCTCTAACCCAATATTAAATCCATAGAGAGTTACAGAATGCCCAAGAATAATACTTTTGCCATGGACACAATTCCTATAAAATAGGAACAACTGAATTGATGGTTACAGAACTGAATAAGTGACCTAGAATTAAGGCTTATATTAAATATAGGCTGAGATTAAATGAGAAACTGACAGTGGAACATTTGGGAAGTCCGTTTGAAAAATGCTAAGGACAAGGGGCAAGAAAAAGGGGTATCAAACTATTAAGAGAGGTAAAAATGTAAAAAAAACTATATGATGCTTGAGGGTGGAAAGTGTTACATTCTAAACTTAGTCTTGTAAGAAATTTTTTGGTGAGTATGAAGAAGGTTTAGACATGGATCCTACTCACAGTCATCTTAAAGGCTACAGTTTGAGAACTATTTGGATTTGGAACTATTTGGAGCTGTTGGAACTATTCCAAATGGTGAGCTAGTTTTAAAGACTGAATTAACTAAGAAGTGAATGCTATTAAAGGATATGACACTGGGCAATGAACACACCAAAGAGGATCATATGAGTCAGGATAGAGAATGTCCTTAAGGAGAACCAGAAGGCCTGTAGATGACAAGAACAAAAGGATGAAGACAGTGATATGACGGGAGGGGGTGACCTTCAAAAGAACACACGATTTTAAATAAACACAAAGGAAAAGTAATTGAGAAGCAGGTTCCCACAGAGGTGATAATTGAAGCTGGGACAAGATGAGATTGCCAAGGGCTAGTATAGAGAAATGGACTTCCAGGCTAAAATCCCTCTGGGTAGGCCAGTGCAACCTACAGAAGTAGAGTTGCTTTGTTATGTGAAGTGGATGAAGTTAGGCATTGAGTCTGGGTTTTCACCTAGTTGGTGCTCTTCTTATGGCATTTTGGCATGTGTTTGTTGATGGTCAGTTGGATGCTTATTTGTCTCATTCCTTTACACCTCCCTGCTTCACCAGAAAAGAAAATCTACATTTGTTTTACACTAAAATGGTTTGAACTTTCATGGTAGTCTCTCTCTCTCCCCGCCCCCCCCAGTTTCCTGATACAAAATAGCTTATCTTTCATATAAAGAATATTTGCCTTGTCCCCTTTGTCATATGTCAGTTAAGAACAAGGTGTACTACTAGAAAACAGATCTAGATAAGGAAGTGTGTCAAGATGGGGTGCAGATATGTTTCCCCATAATCCTTGTTGTGCAACCAAAATTTTGAGTTTAAGGCACATACTAATTACTGCATTTTCTTGTATTGATGATTAAACAGTAAACATAATGCTTCAATCATGATTCAGCTATAGGAAAATGTTCCTAACTACTTAAGTTGGAATATTCTGGGTCTTATGTTAGTTATATCTAACATGTTCTTATATTAGAGCAGAAATGGACCACTAATTTGTCCAGAAATGTCTTCTAGGAGCGATGTTCTTTGGTTCCATGTTGCTCAAAGTTTACATAAGAAATCGATATTTTTCCATAGTTGGAGGAATTCTACATTTTTAAAGCTCTTTTATTTATAATACTATGCTTCTTAAAAATAGTAATAATAATTTATTGAGTAGTTAAAATTAGCAGGCATTGTGCTAAGGGCTCACCTGCATTGTCATGGTTAAAAAAAATTTCAGGCCAGTTCAGTGGCTCAGCCTATAATCCCTGCACTTTGGGAGGCCGAGACGAGTGGATTGCCTGAGCCCTCAGGTTTGAGACCAGCCCAGGGAACTTGGCAAAAGCTTATCTCTACAATACATCAAAAATTAGCTGGGCGTGGTAGCACATGCCTGTAGTTCTGGCTACTTGGAAGACTGAGGCGGAAAGATCACTGGAACCCAGCAGGTTGATGCTGAGGTGACCATGAGCATGCCACTGCACTCCAGCCTGGACGATGGAGTGAGACTCCAACTCAAAAAAAAAAAAAATTCATGAGTTGTTATGATCACCATAACTGGAATGTTTTGGAGAGTAAAAGAAAAATGTTAATAACAATTATGTAGGTATTTATGGTCACCCTAACTATGTCCTTTTCTAATTATGTAGACACTGAAACATAGTTTGCACAACTTGTCATAGCTAATGCCATGGGTATGCTAATTTCATATTTTTAGCAGTTTGCACAATTCAGGTATAAAACATTTAAATTTACTTATTTTTCATATAGTAGTAAGCTTTAGCTTATTTCTGTAGAACTAGTAGTAATAAAAACATTTAATCCTGGAACAGAGCCAGGATTTTCAGTTTAAAACTGGGTAATTGCGCACCGAATTCAGGATTCCATATCTTTCCCACCTACAGGTATCTTTCCTTCTACCAGAGTTACCTAAGTTCCAGGAAGACTGAGGTGTCACTCTGGTATTATGAATGGGTACCGTGTCAGTGTCCCCACTGCCATGCAGATTGTCTTGCTGTCTTTGAGCATGAGCTTCTGTCTCCACTGCAGTTGGTGAGATAACAGCCATTCCTTTCTATCTCTCAGTTGTTATAGCCCCCCCAGCCTCTCCCACCCTCCCCATCCCCCATCCTCTAGGGCCTCAGAGGCTGTGCTTTCTCCACATGACATTGCAGTAAATGGGATCCTGCCGGGCTTCTCCAGGGCTTCAAACTCAGCCAACTCCCCCATCATTGTGTCTCTAGGAGGCATTGATTTTTCTAGAATTTGACATGGGAAGCCAGCTCATATTTCTGCTTCTCCAGCATCTCCCAAATCCCTCTGGGATCTTGGTGCATATCTCTGGTACTGGGCCCAGAGGGGAGTTCTCCACCTTCTCAGATACTCAGCCTCTTTCCATTTCTACATGTAACTTCTCCAATTTTTCTTCACTTGACACTAGGTCAAATTTTTACCTCCTTCTATAAGTATCTAGAAGTGTACTCTTATGTATGTTTTTAAAATTTTTATTTTAGATTCAGGGGGTACACATGAATATTTGTTACATGGACATATTGCATAGTATGGGGATTTGGTCTCAGGTGGCCCATTCCCCAGATACTGAACATTGTGCCCTGTAGGTAGTTTCTGAACCCTAGTCGCCCTCCCCCTTCATTGGTGCCCTCAGTGTCTGTCATGTCCACCTTAATGACAGTTTAGCTCCCACAAATGAATGAAAACATGTGGTGCTTAGTTTTGTGTTTCTGAGTCAGTATATTTAGGATGATAATCTATAGCTTCATCCATGTTGCTGCAAAGAACATGATTTCATTCTTTTTTATGGCTGCATAGTATTCCATGGTGTATATATACCACATTTTCATTATCCACTGATCAGTTAATGGGCACTTAGGTTGATGCCACATCTTTGCAATTGTGCTGTAATGAACGTGCCAGTCCAGGTGTCTTTTATAATATAACGATCCTGTTCCTTAGGGTAGATACCAAGTAGTGGGATTACTGAATCAAAGGGTAGATCTACTTTTAGTTCTTTGAATAATCTCCATACCACTTTCCAAAGAGGTTGTACTAATTTACACTCCCATGAATAATTGTTCCCTTTTCTCTGCACTCACACCGGTGTCTATTTTTTTTTTTTAATTTTGTAATAATGACCATTCTGACTGGTATAAAGTGGTATATCATTGAGGTTTTAATTTGCATTTTCCTGATAATGAGTAATATTGTGCATTTTTTCATGTTTGTGGGTCATTTATATATCTTCTTTTGAGAGATGTCTATTCATGTCATTTGCCCACTTTTTAATGGGGTTATTTGCGTTTTTCTTGCTGATTTTTTGAGTTATTTATAGATTCTGGATATCAGCCTTTTGTCAGATGTATAGTTTGAGAACATATTCTCTCATTCTGTAGGTTGCCAGTTTGCGCTGTTGATTATTTCTTTTACTGTGCAGAAGTTTTTTGGTTTAAGTCCCACTTATTTATTTTCTTTTTAGTTTCATTTACTTTCAGGGTTTTAGCCATAAATTCTTTGTCTAGACCATTGTCCAGAAGAGTTTTTCTAAGTTTTCTTCTAGGATTTTTATGGTTTCAGGTCTGACATTTAAGTCTTTAATCCATCTTGAATTAATTTTTGTATATGGGAGGAGACAAGCATCACGTTTCATTTTTCTGCTTGTACCTCTTCAATATTCTCAGCACCATTTGTTGAATAAGGTGTCCTTTCCCCAGTGTTTGTTTCTGTCTGCTTTGTCAAAGATCAGTTGGTTGTAGGGATTCGGATTTATTTCTGGATTCTCTATTCTGTTCATTGGTCCATGTGTCTGCTCCTGTACCAGTACCATGCTGTTTTGGTTACTACAGCCTTGTAGTATAATTTAAAGTCAGGTAATGTGATGCCTACAGCTTTGCTCTTTATATACTATTTCTTATATATTATCTTTTTTTCCCCTATGGTTTGTAATATACAATGTTTTGAAAATTTTAACATAAAATGAAATTTTGCAATTCTAAAATTCTGTTTTCTTCCATTTTAGCCTAACTCTTGCAAGGCAAAAGTGTCTCTGCACTGGTCCTATTCTTTGTGTTATAAGTTAACAAATATCTACAAAGAAACTTATAACAAGACTCTGATAGAGTTCTCTGTATTCCTGCACTTTTCCAACTAAGGGTAAGAAGGCTGAGTTATGTAGAGAGTTTTGGTGTGGAAGAATATACAAAGGAATTACTGCAAATTGTTTTAAATACATTAGGAATTGTTCAGTATTGTTCTCTGCTCCAGTAAATGGCATATTTAGGATTAGAATACAGTACTCTTGCTCCTGACCACTATATTATAGTATATGCTATGTTAGACAATTTTACCTGTGCTCACAATCAAGAAGCAATTATTCTTGTTTCTAAATTATTTTTTAAACTATATTTGTTCATTTGTTCAACAATTGTTTTTTAAACGTACTGTATGACATGTGTAATGATAAGCCATGTGATACAAACATTTAAAAGTTATATTCCTTGTCCTCAAAGAGTTTATACAACAGTGGCTCACAACGCATTTTGAAATGAACAATCACAATACTTTAGGAAACAAAATTCTTTTGAGAAGTCTTTGTCATCTTCCAATTGCAGGGCCTAACTATTTTAGCTTATGGTAGTTCAACTAATTTGTATTTCTTGGAAAGATTCAAGTGAACTAAATATTTTATGAACACTTTAAAAGTTGTGTTGATCACTTAGAAATATGTTTTATTATGTAACAAACTGTAAAATTGAAACTATTTCAATTTTTGATTCAAGGGTGGCACCCACACAATAGATATAAATTTTATACACAATAAAGATGATCAAATCCCAACAGAAAAAAACTGTAAAGGAAAAGTAACCAGAATTTGGTTTCATGATTCTTAGACTTTTCTGCTGGATGAGAGCATAAAGAGACATCTGAATGCAAAGAGATTTATTCACAAAGCCTTTGCCATCCTGTGAGTTTCTATAATGTTTCCCAAATAGGCAGTTGAATCTACCACAAACCTATAGAATGGAACTTGGTGGAACTTCCAGAAACCATGAAATGTTTTCCCTGGTGTTGAATGGCACAGAGTACTGGCTTATACCCAAAACACCAAAATAAACTACTGGCCACAGGATAGAGACTTGGGATGTTCTTAGATCCCAGAGTTTACTGGGGCAAGAGATGTATTTCCAGTGAATTAAATGTGGGCTACAAAAAAGAGAGATTGCTAGACTTGGAACCATTTTAAGTTCTGCCAAAAAATGTCATGAGACTCCAAGAGCAAGAGTCTGTGTAAAATGAACATCATGAGAACCATGAACAGAGATGCTCTGGGGAAGTGGGGGTAAATCTCTAAGGAATCCATGAATGTGGCATTGGAAAGTCTACTCTTCTATCCTCCAGGGCTGAGATAATAAAACTAGCTTACAGCAGTGTCCACCTTCAGCCAAATAAAAACTTCTCATGGTTTATAGCTTTCTCTCTGTTCCTAGTACCTGCTTAGAAACCAGGTGTCTAAAATAGCGTCTAGGAATCAGAAAGGAGATAAAGAGGAAGAAGGAGAAAGAGCCACACCATACTATATTAAGTTTAATGGTAGTTTTATTTCATGGGACCATAAGAATGTTTTTAGATGAGACTCCTGTAAAACACACACACACACACACACACACACACACACACACACACACACACACACACAAAACAAAACAAGAAAATGGACTTCAGTTTTCAATTATAGGGAGGAATTTCAAAGACCCTATTGCTTAAGTTTTAAAAAAAGAATAAACAAATGAAAATTGTGCTTTGATTGTGTCAGAAGTCATGCTTCTTAAGTTTGGCTATATTTGGTGATGGTGGTAGAAATTTATCATTGTGGAAGTTTTAGGAATTGAAAGACAGAGAAACCCTGTTCTCTGATGTCTCTAAGCACAGTGCCTTAGCTGAAACTGATACAGGAAGACTCCCATTTTAGCACTATATGACAATTATTTCCAGAAATCTACCATTCCATTAAATTTGTTTTACAAATTCGTAGACATCTTCCTCTAATTGGGTTTATAACATAAATATGTGGCCTTTTGAATTATTTTATTAATATGCATGATCAAACTGTAGGAAGTTCTGGTAAATATAGGGGAACCACAGAAAACTTGCTCCCCTCAAACTCAGGGCCCATTTTCATATCCACAAAGACTCCCTGTGACTCCTTTTCTCTTTTTAGTGTAGGCCCCATGGGTACATTTTGCTTTCTTCTCACAGTGGTTGCCGCTGCCCACTCTTATGCCTACAGTATTTCTTCCAAAATCTTGGCTGTGAAGTGGAGCACATAATCCCATTTCTGTGAAACCATGATCCCCTGGAAGAAAAGCAAAGGCCACTTCTCCTTAATAGATGCAAAAAGAATAGAAAATATAGAAGATACACAAACATTGTATATGTACACAAACTCACACAGACTCACATATAATTCCTAGTTGCATGTGTATATGCACTGAAAGCATTTTAAGAGAAGTGGTTAATTTAATTTACAACGCCCAATTGGCTTTTGAAATGTTTGATAGAAAAATCAATGCTAGATAAACTTTCAAGTCCCAGAATTGACATTTTTAGCTGTGTGACCTTGGTAAGCTTCCTTAACTTTTCTGAATTTTAATTATTTTTCAGTGAAATTGGCGTAATTCAGTATTGCTTAACTGACAGTGTTGTTGTAGTGATTAAATTAATTGAAAGAGAAAAAATATCTGGCATATAGTAGGTTTTGCATGGATGGCAGTGTTATTTGTTACCTTTCTTAAAGTAGAAGAAATAAATAGGAAAACTATATATATATATGAAAAATGAAACTCAGAATTGGTACCATCTCAGCACCAGTCTTTCCCCTAAATTAGCATTCCTTTCTTGTTTTCCATAGGTTATATTTTTGAAGATTGTGCTCTGGTTACTGTGTCATGTAATACTACAGGACACACACACACACACACACACACACACAACAGGTTATATATTTTCTTTCTGGAATAAAATGTAATAGTAGGCACACTGACTGCAGTATCTAATTATCACTATAACTGACAGCATTTAAGGCATGTTAATGCAGTTTTGACTTTCTTTCCTTTACTCTTATTTTATTGTCTTTTAAAAGATGGCTTTTCCAGTTTTTACTTATTAAATTTATCCTTTCAAAAAAATTGTCCAAGTGAATTATTCAGGATTCAATTTTTATTTCATTGAATTAATATTTTAATGCAAAGTATATTATCATCCATACCCAAAGAGCAATGCAAACAAAAAAGGTGAATGCTATGATCTGAATGTGTCCCCTAAAATTTGTATGTTGAGACTTAATCATCATTGTGATAGTATAGGTTGAGGCCTTTAGGAGGTGATTAATTTGTGAGAGGTAGAGTTCTGATGGATTAGGGCTGAGAAAGTGAGTTCATTCTCTTCCACTCTTCTGCTATTTAAGAATGCAATAAGAAGGATCTCACCAGACACCAGATCTGCCAGGACCTTGATCATGACTTCCCAGCTTCTAGCACTGTGAGAAATAAATTTATATTATTTATAAATTCCTGAGTTTTCAGATATTTTTTGATACGTGCATACACAGATAGTGAATTTTTAGGAAGACTGATAAAATGGAAAATCAGAAATATTACAGTATAAAATTTATTACCTCTTCCATTTTATGGAGTCCCTTTGTTCCAAGTAGAACTTATGTTGATAGAGGAAAAACTAGTCATTGCAGAATGATATCATAAGAAAAATTAGTCTTAGCACCAAGTTTTGGTATGGAAATTTGAAGCAGCTTGTCTGGGATAAAGTTAGACTCTTTTTAAAAAACCTCTATTGATTTTATTGGATCACAATCAATTGTTAGCACCTGATGGGCCTGGTGGCAAACTGCTAAGAAATTACTAAAGGACTAAAGGAAGACTTAGCTTTTCAAGATGTTATATTTACAGCACCTGCTCTATCAATGCTTTTTTAAAATCTCAGTAAGAATTTATTTACTTTTTATTTTTTATTTTTTTTATTTTTTTGAGTTGGAGTCTCACTCAGTCGCCTAGACTGGAGTGCAGTGGCCGCTCCCGGCCACCGCAGCCTCGACCTGCTGGGCTCCGGCGATCCTTCCGCCTCAGCCTTCCGAGTAGCCGGAATTACAGGCATGTGTTACCACGCCCGGCTGATTTTTTGATTTATTGTAGAGATGAGGTCTCGCTGCCTAGGCGGGTCTCGAACCCGCGGGCTCAGGCAATCCACTCACCTCAGCCTCCCAAAGACGCGGGATTACAGGCTGAGCCACCGAGCCCGGCCTCAATAAGAATTTCATCCAGAATTTCAGTAACAGATCTGAAATATTTACCTCAAATATTGTACAGAAAATGGAAGGCGGTGCATCACATAAAATCAAGAACACAGGGCATAGGTTTAATATCTAGTTCTGATACTAAATAGTTACCAGCTCTAGGTATTATTTTTTTTAAGCCATCTTGAGCCTCAGTCTTCCCATCTGTACAATGAGAGTGGTATTTCCTTGGCTGAGTTGTTAAGTGAAATAAATACAATGATATATGAAAAATGTCCAACACAAGGTCCGACAATACTCCTGCTCAATTACAAAAAGCTCTTATAGCAATAAAATGATAATTAGTTACTTAATAATTATTGAATTATTAATAGAAAAATAATTAGCAATAAATTATGCCATAATATAAATAGCTACTAATGTTGCATAAAGTTTTTTAGGTGTGTTACACTACATCTTCAAGAACTTCTTAAGATCAAGGGTAAAACCTGCTCATTGGTGATGCCAGTGAATTGGATACTATGTAACACAGAGGCACAAGAATAAGCACATTTGCTTCCTGTTGACAAAATGTGTGATTTTGGGAAATACCTTTCTAACGCTGATCCACGGTTTCCTCATCTGTAAAATGAAAGTAATATCTCCTCTCAATAGAATTGCTTTTGGAATAATAGAGTGCTTAGCATAAAACTAGGTAATGACAAAGCACTTCATAACTGATAACAATTCTTATCAGAAGAAATAGCCCTCTTAATACAAATTGATCTCTGTTTATAGCAATAGGGTAAATCAGGCTTTATTTTTTGAAATGTTCTTTCACACATATTATCTCATTTTTTCCCAAACAGCAACATCAAGAAGTGGCATAAAATGAATCACTCTTTATTTTCTAAATGAGAAATCTGAAGTTCTGAGAAATGTATGTTTCTAAATGCCTTTAGCACAGTTGCTGCAAAACAAGACCCCAAATCTTTATTCTTGGATGCTTGTTTGGACATCATATTGCATTTCAATTTCAGAATTGCTAGCTCATTTTTTTTTTAGTTTCATTTATAAAGACTTCAAGTCTACAATTCCCCTGCATTAAAACAGGAAGAAAAATCACATTAACTGTTTTCCCTCAAAACTTGGTATGATATTAGGATTTAAAATGACCCTTGAGTTTTGTTAATAAACTTCAAAAAATGCATTTAGAAAATTATAAAACCTAAGTTTGTTCTTCAGTGAATAAAATGACTTCCATGATAGCTACAGTATGATTTTCAAACTTTATTTTGTGTTTTTACAAAAGAAACTTGAATATTCTTGTATTTTTCCACTGCAGGTGAATTTGATATTCAAAAGAATGAGAAGACTAATGGTTCTGATTAGAGTGAAGCAGAAAGTGAGGAGGATGTGTGAACTTCCCCACACAGACATTTAGCCAGATAATTTAAGCTTGAATGTCTGTTACTTTATTTTATTTAAAACAAAATTGGCTCTATTTCTGGAAATTTCTGATTTGACTATATACTTCAATCTTCACCTGAACTAATATAATCTTTATGTACCTAAAATCAAATTAGTAAGGTAATACACACAAAACATGCATTTTCAACAATACTGTGTTCTTTAATCTCTGACATTTCCTGATCCTTAGAGATGTTTCCATATTAATGACTTTGTGTTTGCACAAATAGGCATTTTATGGCATTGTTTGCTTGTATTTAGTTTATCATTTTCAAAATGTGGTTCATTTAACAAGTTGTATGTGAACAAGAAATATTTGGAGGTCAGCATATTTATGGGATATCAGACTTAATTGTCTAAGTCTTTATGCAGGGGAAAAAGTTTTACTAGGGATAAATGTTTTCATAAAACATTTTTTTTTTTTGTAGTTTTTTGTGAAACATACTTTGGTAGGTCTTACATGTATTTTAATAGTGAGGACTTTATTTAATAGTTATCCACCTCATGTTTTCATTTTTTGTGTTGTAAAACTAATTGTAAAATAATCAATTCTTCTGAGTTTATTTAGGACTTTTCCTGTTTTAGCATTTAAAATCCTGCATTCCAGGAAATCCCTCAGTTTCAGGCAAACTGGGTTGCTGGTGACCCTCTTGTTAAACTTAATACCCATTATATAATTATATACTGAAAATGTGATCATCATTATGGTGCTTTTAAAATGTGCCTACAAATGTTTTGACACATTTCTCATCAAGAGGCAGAGTCTAAGTCCCCTCCCCTGGAATATGAGCTGGCTTTAGCGACTTGCTTAATTTCTGAGGTTAAAAATTATTTTTCTCATTACGTCATGCTTTTCATTTGGATTTTAAAACATTCATTCCTTCAGATAACGAAAATATTAATTTTTTAAATCAGAAAATGAATTAAGCGTTACCACAATCTGCTAAGTTTCATCCTATCATGCTAACAGGAAGAGTTTTTCTAAAGTACATCCATTATCCTATGTCTATACTTCCATTTGATTGTTTTCTTTTTCTCAAACATGTTCCAATACGAAAGAAATTGATATATTATTTTTTATCCCACCCCTTTTCACAAATATGAATACAAATCAAGAGCACATATTTAAATATGAGAGATGGCAACAGATTTCATAGACACGTGATTTTCTGTCATACATAGATTCTCAATGTTTTGTCATGGATTTTACAATTTTCTTGTCTGACAGTTGTTGAATTTTAATTTGTGATTTAGTTTTGTATTGATTAGCTGATTTCTTTATATTTTGATATTTTTTCCACACTCTTCTTGTTCATAGTTTTATTTTATTCTAAGTGCTCTCTGTGTAAAGTTTCTTCTTGCCAGTTTTAATGGTCCATAATTTCCAATGGAAAGTCTGCTGCCAGAACCTTTCTCCCTCCAGTGTTAATGGCTGCTCTTGAGAACCTGCCCCACCCTCCATCATCTAATTTGAGTAAATGAGGGGGCAGACAAAACAGATGGTTGGCACAGGGTGGGATGATTCACTGTTTGAAATCATGGTGAAACATTTTTGAAATTGGTGAGGGAGAGGGAAGCCTGACATTTGACAGAGCCATGTAAAAATTGCAGTATCCAGACGAAGTTCAGTTTAATTTTCACTGTTACTTTCCAGATGTACTGATCATATGATTACAATTTTAAGATTATATTGAGAATATACCTTTCCCAAATGCACTGTAATCATTTTAGCAAAATGAGTTTATCATCAAGTGTCAATGTTAGGACAATTCTTAAAGTTATATTGTTGCCTTAACTTATTTATTTGTGTTTTTCATGACTTATTGAATATATCCTCTACTTCCATTTATATAAATCTTACCTTTTTAAAATGATTTTCTCACAAATTTTAGATGTCAAGCATCCTCAAATTACTTTTAAGGAAATAAGTAACTATATATATAATATATATACAATATATATTATATATTAAAAATACATTATATTTTAAATAATTTATATTATATTTATATTCTAGTGCCACAGATTTATGGCACAAGACTATATAACTAAAAATACTTATTATAGAACTAAATTATTATGACTATATAAAGTCAATGATAAAACAACAAAATTCAGACACTCATATCTGAAGCAGATCATTCTAAAATTCTTTTAATTTGTATCCAAAGCTTTTCTAATTGTCCTAAATTTGATTTTTTGAATGCAATAGAGCAAAATATATGGTAGAATCACCACAATTAGTTGAATTCATAAACCAAACATTTTCAACAGGGGCAATGTAACTCCCAGGAGGTCAAAAGTGGATTCTTGAAGTACAAAAAAAACTAGATATTATAGAGTTTTGTGGCCATCCAAGATGTCATATTAGATCAAAGATATCCAGCATTTTATAACATTGAAGTTTTATGGAATGGGAAATTAGTAAAAAATACTTTACAGTGTTTCTTGGGAGATTAATTATTTTTAAAAGTGTGAGAAATACTGCTTTAGGTAAGTCAAGTCTTTCTTTGTCCTAATACCATGATAAATGTTAGTTTTATGATCAAATTACCAAGTTATTCCCATGTATCTACAATTATAAATGCATATTATATACTGTTTCAAACTGATGCATTGAATATTAAATAATAATCTATCAAGTCCTGAGCTTCCTTGTACAGTCTTTTTTTGCAAAGGAAATACTTTTAAGCAAAATATATTAAAAATCAATAGATAAAAGTATGTAATAGTCATAAGGTGCATCTAATAGGCAGTATTTAAGCATATATGTATATAAAAAGAGAGTTTCATATATAAGAAGATTTATAAAAGTCATAATATAATTATAAGGTTATAACTCTATACAACGGCATTTCTTAGTGCTGAAGGCAGTTGTAAAAGAAGAGTTATGGCTTCTGCTCTCCCGGCATTGCCAATAGGTAACAGCAAAAATTAATTAATGTAATAGCAAAAAGAAACAGAATGAGAAAAAAGAATACTAGAAATAAAGTGACTGAGTTCAGCAGTTTTGTGTAAATAAAAAGAATGCATGTGCACAGCACATAAATATTTGTTATACTGATTAAATATTTTATCATGTGTGCTGCATATATTTTAATCATAAAACAATAAAATATTTGGAGGCCACAGACACAGTTCAAATACAAGAAAAAGAGGATGAAAATGGTAAAACACTATGAGTGCTATAATGAAGTCAAGGTTAAATGTCTAAACACATTGGATTATTTAGAGGGAGGTCATTGATGACTTACTACAAAAAGTTTCACCAAAGTGGTAGATCAAAGTCAGATTATAACATTAGCGTCATACATACTCAGCTATATCTACTTTTTCCCCTGATATTTTTTGTCTATTCTACACCATGAACAACATCATGGTGGAACTTTATTCTCTCTTACTCATCAATATAGTGCTGACAACCATTTCTAGAAAATGTGTTTGTATTCACATGTGCACTAAATGGCTATTTCTTAAATTAAAAAAAAAAAAAATTATAAGGGCCGGGCTCGGTGGCTCAGCCTGTAATCCTGCGCTTTGGGAGGCCGAGGTGAGTGAATTGCCTGAGCCCTTGAGTTCGAGACCTGCCTGGGCAACTTGGCAAGACCTCATCTCTACAATAAATCAAAAAAATTAGCCAGGTGTGGTAGCACATGCCTGTAGTTCCAGCTACTTGGAAGGCTGAGGTGGAAGGATCACCAGAGCCCAGCAGGTCGAGGCTGCAGTGGCCGGGAGTGGCCAATGCGACTGAGTGAGACTCTGACTCAAAAAATATAAAAAATAAAAAATTATAAAATGAAAGACTAAATATAGTCTACTCTTTCAATAAATCAGTGATATGGAAAGAAACACAATGTTTGAGGAGATAATGGGAAGTAAGAAAATTAATTTTAGAAACTCCGCAGAGCAGTAGACTGATTGAATGTAAACTATGTTCTGTCCGATTTGTTTCACATAGCCTTGGCATTTATTGTACATTTCAAAATCATAGAAAACCATAGAAGATTATTGAAATAATTTGGGTTAAAATGTTAATTAAATTTACTACTCATTCAGCTAAAATAGAATGCTCATCATTTCTGGACACAATTTCTATGGTAGAACTTATACTTTTCATATTTCTTAGATCTTTTTATTGTACTATATTAGGGCACATTGCTGATTCTTAAATTATGTTAAAAATTAATGAATACTACTTTGCTTAGGCAGTCTTATACATTTAATTTTTTTTTTTGAGTTGGTGTCTCACTCTGTTACCCAAGATGCAGTGCAGTGACATGCTCACAGCCATCCTCGCGTTGACCTGCTGGGCTCTGGCAATCCTTCTGCCTCAGCCGTCCAAGTAGCCAGAACTACAGGCGTGCGCTACCACGCCCGACTAATTTTTGATTTTTTTTTTTTTAATTGTAGAAACGAGGTCTTGCCAAGTTGCCCAAGCTGGTCTCGAGCATGTGGGTTCAGGCAATCCACTCGCCTTGGCCTGCCAAAGTGCAGGGATTACAGACTGAGCCACCGCGCCTGGTATTAGCTTTTTTTTTTTAATTTCCATAACATGTTTATGAATAGTCATCTAGGAGAAAATTAATAGAAAATGCTGTTAATGAAAAACACAGTAACAGAGATATCAAATTTATTCAATTAGCTAATAAATAGAATCAAAACAGCTAATGAAAGAATCATTGAACCTAAAATAGGTTAATATAATTATTCAAATTCAAATACAAAGAGAAGAAAGGGGGAAAAAAACAGAATATCAAAATAGAATATATAAGATTTATGGGACAGTACTATGTATTTTAATATATAAACAATTGCTTTCAGAAGGAGAAAAAAATTGAAGCAAGGGGCAATTATTGTAAATGGTAAAGTATATTACAAATTTAATTACTGATGCAGAACCACTGATAAAAGAGGATCAGAGAATTCCTACCAAGATAATTTCCAAAACATAACCACACCTCAACATGTAACATTCAAATTGCTGAACACAAAAGACAAAAATATTGAAGGCAGCCACTAAAGGTGGGGAGGGGGCATTACATACAGAAGAAAAATAATAATAATTACAACAGTCTTCTCTTTAGAAACATACAAAACAGAAGATAGAAGACCAACATACTTAAAGTGCTGAATATTAGCGAGATGAGGGAATACAAGTTTTCAACCCTTACCTCCTCACAGAAAAACTGATTTTGACAACCACCCACAGAAAAGGGCAACTTTGTAGTAGACCAGGAGTGTAGTGAAGAGTTCCCAGCACCTGTTGGAGTAAAATATCCAAGTATAGATGTATTAAGAAGATAAGAAGAAAAATTTTACTGTTATTCCTCCCTCAATGTGGCACAGCTCAGTGAAATCCCTCTGGCCCGCGATTTCTCCCATCCGCGAAAGTGAGGACATAGTGAGAATCTAATTTCCCCAGAAACAAGATACATCAAGAAGCAGGAAAAAGGGGAAGAGGATCCAGAGAACTTGGTGCAGAGCTCAGTGAAGGGCCATGATTTCTATAAACTCCACCAAGTGATGTGCCCATAGACCTTGTAAAATGGAATGCCTTTAGAACTCCCACCCCACCAATTAGCCCATGCATGGTGTCAGCCGTCTTTGTGCCTCTCCTGGTCCCTGTGGCTGGTGTCCTGTTTGCAGTACTGCATGTAGTGCTCATGACCCTCTACAGATTGTGCCCAAGCACATGTAGACAGCTGGCTTATCTGTGCAGGATTTGGAGAATGTGCTTAGCCTCCAATACTTCAGGGCATGGTCCTAGAAAAAATAAACAAAAAGCTTTCATACACTACTTGACTTTATGGGGATGAAAGAATACACAGTCCTAAGACTTCCCCCTCCAAAAAAAGGAGCAAGAGGAGTGAAGCAGGTAGATTCACAGAACATGTCTGAGAGTCTTAAGAATCCCTAGCCAGGGCTGAATGAAGATTGTTTGCTCAAGTCAGTCAGTAAAAATGGAAGAGATGTCTGATTTTTTTAAACATGAAGAAAGCAACACAAGACTTCAAGAAGCATTAAAAAAATCAAGGAAAATACAATAATTTTCTAGTAACCAATCTCAAAAAATAAAGATCTGCCAATTGTCTAATGAATTCAGAATAATTTTTAAGGGAGTTCAGTGAACTACACTAGACCACAAAGAGAGTTTCTCAATAATATCAGTATAACAATTTATGAACAATATAAAAACTAAAAAAAAATACAGATAGCAATCATAAAAAAGAACCATACAGAAATTCTGGAGCTGAAGAATCCAGTGAAAGAAATGAAAAAATACAACACAGAACATAAACAACAGATTTCAGCATAAAGCAGAAGAATGAATCTGTGATCTTGAAGACAAATCATTTAAAATTATCTAATCATCAGATAAAAAAGACAATATTAACTTTAAAAAGTGAAAAAAGTCTAAGGGATTTACAGGAAACCATCAAGCCAACCAATAAATGTTGAATATCTCAAATCTGATAATCCAGCATTCAAAATGTTCTAAATGTCAAACTGGGGTGGTGGGAGGCACCAACATAATATTCAAAGAATATGCTCATTGTGGCATTTAAAATTTTGGATTTTCAGATTTGGGATTCTCAATAAGTAGAATTCAAATATTCCAAAATCTGAAAAAAAATACTGAAATTCAAACACTTCTGATCCCAATTGTTTCAAATAAGGGATACTCAATCCATATGCATTGTGGATATTCAGAAGGAGAATGAAATAGGGGTAGAAACCTTATTAGAGAAATAATGGCTAAAAACTTTCTAAATCTTAGAAAGGATGTGGACATACAAGCTCATGAAACACAAAAGATCCCAAGTAGGATCAATGTAAAGAAGAGTATACTGAGACATATTATAATCAAGTTATAAAAGTCAAAACAAAGAGAATTTTGGAAACAGAAAGAGAAAAGCATGTAACATACAAGGGATTTCCATCAGGCTATATGTGTATTTCTCCGCATAAATCTTGCATACTAGAAGGGAACAGGATAATACATTCAAAGAACTGAAAAACAACAACAACAACAACAAAAACAACTTAATGAGTTTATTACCACAAGATCTGGCTTATAAGAAATGCTAAAGTGAATGAAGAATTAAACTCAATATGACAATATTGTGAAATTCAAAATACTTTAATATGTGGGGAGGGTCAAGATGGCCAACTGAAGACATCACAGATTGCTGTTCTCAGTCAAGGAACAGGGCTAGGGCTTTGAGGATCAACCTGAAATCCCTGGCTGAAGTTTATCTGATGGTTACCCAGGGTATGCAGATGATGGACAGTTCCAATCCCCAGTAACTTCTAGAAATGACTGTGACACAAGATCAAGAGAGAATTCTTGGAGAAGAAAAAGGTGAATGAAAGTGACTTTTTTTTTCATACACCTCATGCAAACCTCTGCAGTACCTGCCAAGAGAGAGACAGCCCAGGCTCCTCTTGTACCCCTCATGCACTGACCAGGCACAGAGAAGTGCCCAGAATCAGGAAAGAGGCACCAGTGAGATACACATGGAGCCTGGGAAACCTTAGTTCCCAGTGAGCCTGGTACTGGCAGCTGTCAACTGCCTCATGAAGAGGATCTGTGGGAAATGCCCTACAGGGGTGGTCTGCCACATGGACACTCCTATTCCCTCCCTTTTCAGTCCCCAGCAGGGTCAGCACATCCACTTCAGGGATGAGTCTCTAGCACTGGCATCCATGTGGCCTCAGACCAAGGTGCAGAAGCAGCTTGCCCTCAGGGGGTCACCCTCACTGCTATAGCCCTTCCCACAACACGAGGAAGGAACTACGATGAAGGGCACCTCTGCCCAGCCTAGTATGGGTGTCCCTGCTTGCCTGCAGAATGAGGGAGAAACACTGACTCTTTACTAATAAGACAGCTGCTTTTCTTTTTACCCCTGGGAAAAAGGAGAGTTCTACCTATATGAGAGGAAACCACTCCATGCCCCCAAGAGCACAACTACGGGACCCCTCTAGTCATCTGGCAATCCTGCTGATGAGACTTATGGGCTGCAGGGTGAAGCACTGGAACTCTTGAAGAGCCAGGGACCCTGGTGTTTCTGCTAGGAGGAGGGGGAAGCTTCTGAAATGGAGGAAAGGATTTGTCTCACCCCCACCAGACTGCACCTGAAAAAGCAGTGCCAGATGGTTCTCCCAGTTCACCATCCTTCCTGCCAATCTAAAGACACAGAAGAGGAAGTTCAGGAAAACACACACACACACACACACACACACACACACACACACACACACTCACACACACAGTGTCACCAAAATATTAGCAACTTTATCTAATTAAAAAAAACACAAAACAAAAAATCATAAAGAGTTTTCTCTAACAGATGAGGAAGGACCAGAGAATAAACACCAGAATTTTCAGAGCCTTAATGAACTGACACCCATAAAATGGCTTCCCAGATATCAAGCAATGGAACCCATCCAAAACAACCTGTGCCTGATGGCAGACAAAGAATTTGAGCTATAGATGACAAAGTTACTCAAAAAGATCCATGAGAAAGTGCACACTCAAATTATCCAGACAACAAAAACAACAAGAAGTGAAAGCTTACCTGGTCATTCTAAAAAAAATCCAAACTGAACTCTGGAATGAGGAGGATTTCTCTCCTGGAATGTGAAAACACAATAATAAGCATTAAAAGCAGAATTGACCAGGCAGGGGAAAGAATTTCAGAGTTTGAGGGTCAAATTATAGAACTAACCCAGTCCAACAGAAACAAGAAGAAAAGACTTAGGAAGAAGGAGCAAAGTCTCTGAGATGTCTGCATTTATGTAAAAATACCAAATCTATGGTTGATTGACATTCCTGGGAGAGAAGGGTAAATTGAGAATAACCTGAAACAAGCAAAAAAATTTCCCCTAACTCACTATGGAGATGGCCATGCACATGCAAGAGAATCAGAGAACTCCCTGAAACAAGCAAAAAAATTTCCCCTAACTCACTACAGAAGTTTCCATGCACATGCAAGAGAATCAGAGAACTCCTCTAAGTTATTACATGAGAAGACCTTCCCCAGGCACATGTAATAATCTGATTCATCAAGGTGAACATGAAAAAAAAAATTATAAAGGTAACTAGAGAGAATAGACAGACAACCTACCAAGGAAAATCCATCAGAATTGCAGCAGAACTCTAAGCAATAACCTTTCAAGCCAGAAAGGACTGGAGTTCCAACTTTAACATTCTTAAATATTAGTGATTCCAGCCAAGAATTTTCTTACCCCATTAAGGTAAGTTTCATTAATGAAGGAGAATTAAAATCCTTCCCAGACATCTAAGGTATCTAATTCCTAAGAGAATATGCCACCTTCAGATCAGCCCTTCTGGAGATGCTTAAGAAAGTTATTGCACAGAAACAAATAAAAATTCCTCCCTTTGTGAATGCATTCATAAGCATAGAGTTGACAGACCATACAAATCAATCACAAAGTCTAGAATGCAAAACAGCCTCTTGTAGCAATATGACAGGAACAATCCCTTGCATATCAATAATTAACTTAAACTTTAATGGACTGAACACACCACTCAAAAGACATAGAATGGTAAATTGGATAAAAAAAACATGATCTATTCTACTGCGGCCTTTAGGAAACCCATCTCACTGCAAATGACAACTACTCTTCAGGGTAAAGTACTGGAGAAAAACATTCTAGGCACATGGAAAATAAAATGAGCAGGAATATCTTTTCGTATATCAGACAAAACAGACTTTATACCAATAAAATTAAAAGGGACAGTAATAATAAAAGATTCAGTCTACCAGCAAAAGATATCCACCTTGAATGTATACAGACACAGCATAGGAGCACCCAGATTTATAAAACTATTGTAATTAAACTAAGAAAAACATAGACAGCCATAAAGTAATAGTAGAAGATGTTAATGCCCCACTAACAACCTTAAAAAGACCATCAAGTCCAAAAAGTAATAAATCCAGAACATTAACTCAACATTCAAACAATTATGCCAAATAGACATCTATAAAACACTTTGTCCAACAACCACAGGATATACATTCTTTTTATCAGCACATGGAACATACTCCAAGATTAGCCATGTACTTGGACATAAATCCAGAATGAGTAAATTTCAAAAGGTTAAAATCATACTAAGTATCTTCTCAGATGACAGCAAAATAAAAATGAACTATCATAACCAATAGAAACCACTCACAGCACACAGATGCATGCTTCTGAATGACTTTTGGTTAACACAGAAATCAAGACAGAAATAAAGATTCCTAGAGACAAATGCAAACAGAGGCCTCTGGGATACTAAAGCCTCTGAGATACATAAAATCAGCTCCGAGTGGAATGTTTATAGCATTGCATGCACACATCGAGAAAATAGAGAGATCTCAAGTAAATGATCTAACATTTCACATAAGGAAACCAGAAAGACAAGAGCAATCTAATCCCAAAAACTGTAGAACAATGGAAATCACCAAAATAAGCTCACAGCTAAATGACATAGTGACGACAAAAAAATACAAAAGGTCAGTGAGACACAGACTCCTGCCAAGATTAACAAGAGAGAGAGAAAGAAAGAGAAAATCCAAATAAATACAATTAGAAATAAAAAGAATGACTTTATAACTGACCCTGAAGATATCGAAAAGATTATCAGAGATTACTATGAACCTCTGTATGTGAATAAGCTGGAAAATCTAAAGGGAAAAGATAAATTCCTGGCAATACACAACTTCCAAATATTGAAACAGCAAAATAGTCAAACCCAAAATTGACTCAGTAATAAGAAATCTCTCCTTCTTAAAAAGCCCTGAGCAAGATGGTTTCTCTGCTGCTTCTGAAAAACATCTGAGGAAGAGCTGCTACCAATCCTATTGGAAGAATTTCAAGCAATCAAGAAGAAAGGAATTCTCCCTAGCTAATTATTTGAAACCAACATCATCCTAATACCCCCAAAGACAAAGCCCCAACAAGGAAAGAAAACTTCAGGTCAATTTCTCTAATGAACATAATTAATTTCAATCCTTTTCAAACTTGTTCTAAAAATTGAAGAAGAAACACTTCAAATTCATTTTGTGAGGCCAGCATTATCCTGATATCAAAAGAAGACTAGTTAACTAAAATAAAAGAAAATTACACTCTAATATTCCTGATGATCATAGATGAAAGCATTATTTAAAAAAAAAAGCAGCAAACTGAATTCAGCAGCACAGGAAAAGATCATACATAAGCTCAAGTGGGGTTTTTCCTTGGATTACAAGGTGATTCAGTGTATAAAAATACACAAATATATAATATATCAAATTAATAAAATGAAGTAAAATTATATGATTACATCAATAGATGTAAAGGAAGCATTTGGCAAAATTCAACATTATTTTATGATGAAAACTCTCAACAAATTTGGTATAGAAGGAATGTACTTCAACATAATAGAAGTTGTACATTACAGGAGAAGCAATATATGACAAGCTAACAGCTAACATTGTAACAGTGTGAAGCTGAGGGATCCCTAGCATCAGGAACAAGACAAGGATGTTCACTTTCACCATTTCTGCTTGGCATTGTATTGGATATTCTAGTAGAGTAATTAGGCAGGAAAAATAAATGAAAGGTATGCAAAAAAAAAAAAAAAAAAAAAAAGAAGAAGAAGAAGCAAAGTCATCCTCACTTTTGGAAGACAAGATTTTATATATAAAAAGTTCTAAAGAAGTGACCACAAAAATGGATAGAATTATTAAACAAAGTCAATAAAATTGCAGGATACAATATTAATACACAAAAGTCAGTTGTGCTTATACACACCAAAAATTTACTATCCAAAAAAGAAATTTTAAAAATCCCATTCACAACAGGATCAAAAATAATAAAATATTTAGTATATGTAAAATATCTGTATATTAAAAACTATAAAACATTGATGAAAGAAACTAAAAAAAAACCCCAAAAACAAATGTAGAAAGCACATGTTCATTAATTTAAAAAATAGCATTGTTAAATGTTCATATTGCTCAAACCAATCTACATGTTTAATGCTATCTCTATCAATATTACAATGGCATTTTTCTACAGAAACTAAAGAAAAAACTATTCTGAACTTCAAATGGAACTTTATAAGGAAAATCAAAGCAATCATGGGCAAAAAGAAGAAAGATGGAAGCATCACATTACCTGGTTTTAAACTGTATTACAAAGGAATAGTAATCAACATAGGATGGTAATGGCCAACAACAACAACAACAACAACAACAACAAAACAGGAAAAGAAAAACAACAACAACGACTTATAGACAAATGGAAAAGAATAAAAAGCCCAGAAATAAATCTATGCTTCATAATCTACTGACCTTTGGCAAAGGTTCTAAGAACACAAAATGGCACTAAGGGATTTTCTCTTCAATAAATGATACTGGTAAAACTGAGTATCCACAGGCAAAAGAATGAAATTACTTCTATTTCTCACACCATATTAAAGCAATTAAAATGAATTGAATATTTAAATATAAGATCTGAAACTATAAAAAAAATAGAAGAAAACATGAAAACATTGATCTAAGGATTTTTTATATGACCCACAAAAGTGCAGGCAGCAACATAAAAAATAAACAGGTAGAATTGTATCAAGTTAAAAATCTTCTGAACAACAAGGGAAACAATCAACAGAGTGGAGACAGCCTATTACATAGAAGAAAATATAAACAAATGTACCTCTGATAAGGGGGTTATATACAAAATATACAAGAAACTCAAGCAATTCAACTATGACAAAAACTCTCAAATGATCCCATTTAAAATTTCCCAAAACACCTAAATAGATATTTCTACAAAGAAGATATATAAATGTCCATTGGTTTATGAAAAATCCACAGACAAATGCAAATGAAAACTACATTTTCGCACCTGTTAAAATGATTATGATTGAAAAAAAAATGAAAGATAATTGTTGGTGAGGATGTGGAGGAAAGAATCCTTGTATACTGTTGGTAGAAAGGTAACTTTGTACAACCATTACGAAAAGCAGTTACAGGTTCCTCAAAAACTAAAAAGTATAATTGCCACATAAATCAACAGCCCTAATTCTGGGCATTTATACAAAGGAAAATAAATCATTTTGCCAAAAGATATCTGCACTCCCATGTTTATTGTATTATTATTTACAATAATCAACATATGTAAGCAACCAAAATTAATGAACAAATGAATAAAATAAAATGAATATATATAGATATTAGTACTTCATTAAATGCATATAGTGAAATATTATTAAGCCTTAAAAAGTTAAAACTACTTCTGTGTATGACAACATCGATAAACTTAGAGGACATTATGCTCAGAGGAATAAGCAATAAGCCAGACAAAGACAAATACTGCATGATGTTATTATATGCGAAATCTAAAAATGTTAAAATCATAACAACAGAGAATAGAATAGTGTCTATCAGGAGCTGGGGTATGAAGTAAAGGGAATGTTGTGGGTCAAAGGTGTCAAAGTTTCAGTCATGCAGAATAAGTAAGTTCTGATGATATAATGTATGCCATGGCTATTATAGTTAATGATACTATATTGTATACTTGACATTTTTAAAGAGAGAACTTAAGTGTTTTAAACAACAACAAAGTAACCATTGAGGTGATATACTTGCTAATTAGTTTATCTGTGATAAGAATTTTATATCATATACATATATTAAAAACATCATACTGTACACCTCAAATGCATTCATTTTTTATTTGTGAAGTATGCACAAACTGGGGAAAAAAGTGCTAAAGATAGAAAATGTCAACTCAGAATTTTATACCCAGCAAAATTATGTTTTAAAAATAATTTTTTTTAAAAAAAAGGATTTTATTGCCAGAAATCTACTTGCAGAATAATTGTTAAAAAAAGATCTTTGGACAGAAAAACTAGGAGATTGAAAACATGGAGCTCAATAGGGGAAAAATGTACCAAACATAAAATGAATGAAGGTACAATTAAATTTGCTTTTTCTAATTTTTAGTTGTCCTACTGTATATCTGACTATAAAATAAATATAGTAGCAATTTATGAATGTTTAAAGCATAATTAAAATAGAAGTTATGACAAAAATAGTGCAAAGGATGAAAGAGAAGTAGAACCATAGATATAACTTTATACTACACACAAAGTGGTATACAATTATTTGAAGACAAACTTTGATTAACTAAACACATTATAAGCACTATGGAACCTACTGGAAAAATGCAAAAATGTTAAAAAATAATAAGATAAAACAAACAAATAGAAATCATAAAAAATGCTCAATTAACTCAAAAGATGTTAGAAACAGAGTAAATGACATAAAGAATAGATGGAACAAAAAACAAACAAGAAGATTGCAAATTTCATACCAATTATATTGATAATTTCATTAAATATGAATAATTTAAATACATAAGTTAATACATGGAGAATATCTGGAGAAAAAGCAAAATTCATCTGTATGCTCTACATAAGAGACTGCTTTAAATAGAAGAATAAAAAGGTTAAAAATAAAAAGATTGAAACAGATATGTGATAGAAATAGTGACCAAAAATCAACTGGCATAACCATATTAATTTCAGAGAATGATAACTTCAGAACAAGGAATGTTTTAGGGACAGGAAGAGACATTACTTAATGAAAAATAACTATTTAAGAAGAATTGATATTCTAAATATTAACACTCCTAAGAAGAAAGCTTTAAAATATGCAAAACAGCAACTGAAAGAACAGAAGGTAGAACTAGATAAATTCATAATCCCAGTTAGAGACTTCAATACTCTTTATTTATGAATAATTTATATAACATGTAGTAATTGATAATAGAAAAAAATCAGTAAAGTTATAGTAGACCTGAAGAATCCCATTAAACAGCTAGCCTGAATTAGTATTTGAAAACATCATCCAACAACCAAAATGTACACTTTATTTTCAAATGCAAAATAGAACACTTACTAAGATGGACAATATTCTGGGCCATTAAACAAACCTTGACACATTTATAAGAATATGAGTCATATGAACCATTATAGTATTAATCTAGAATTTAGTTACAGAAATGTATCTGGATTACTTCTCAACTTTTGAAATTAAATAAATATTTCTGAAATCAAAGAGCACGCCTTCCACCCTGGGCAACATAGTGAGACTTCATCTCTACAAAAAAATGAAAACATCAGCTGGGCTTGATGCTTGTGCCTGTGGTCCCAGATACTCAGGAAACTGAGACACAAGGATCACTTGAACCCAAAAAGTTGAGGCTGCAGTGAGCCGTTGTCCAAGCCACTGCACTCCAACATGCACAACAGAATGAGATCCTGACTAACAAAACAAAGAAGCAAATTAAACAAAACAAAGAGGATGTCTCAAAGGAAATTTAAAATATTTGAATGGAATGAGCATTAAATACAGCATATTGAAATGTGAGGGCTAGAGTTAAAGCTTATAGGAAATACAATGTGTTAAATACTTTCTTTAGATACAAGTAAAGATCAATAGTAATAGCCTAAGTTTCCAACTTAGGAAGCTAGAAAAAAACAACATTAAAACCAAAATAAGCAGAAGAAAGGAAATAAGGTAGTAGAATAGAAATAAATGAAATTTAAAATAGAAAGACAATAATTGATTAATTTAAAAGCTTATTCCTTGAAAAGATCTATATACTTGATATGTCTCTAAGAACATTGAGAAGAAAAATAAGGGAGATTCAGATTATCAAAACCAGAAATGAAAGCAGAGTCCTCAGTACTGAGACAAAATATTAAAAGGACAGTTAAAAAATAATATGAACAGTTTTATGCCACGAGTTCAAATTTTAGATAAAATTGACAAATTCCCTGAGAGAAAAAAACTATATTCAGTTTTGGTTAAAAATATTTCAGCATCTTCTGAACTCTTGGTTTAGATGATTTTATTGGTAAATTATGCTAAACATTTAATGAAGTAACAGTACCAATTCTATATAAATTTTTAGAAAATAGAAAAAAGATAAAGCATTTTCTAGCTCATTTTATGAGTCCGGCATTACCCTGATACTAGAGTGTGAAAGAGAAAAACTACTATGAAGATATCTGTCAAACATTACCGTAACCAAGAGATTAAGTGGCAATAATTTCAATATTATTAAATATTAATTTAATAAACTTAATATTATACAATTTTTTTTTTTTTTTGAGTTGGAGTCTCACTCGGTCACCCAGACTGGAGTGCGGTGGCCGCTCACGGCCACCGAAGCCTCGACCTGCTGGGCTCCGGCGATCCTCCTGCCTCAGCCTTCCAAGTAGCTGGAACTACAGGCGCGCACTACCACGCCCGGCTAATTTTTGATTTATTGTGAGGATGAGGTCTCGCCAAGTTGCCCAGGCGGGTCTTGAACTCGCGGGCTCAAGCAATCCACTCACCTCAGCCTCCCAAAGCGCAGAATTACAGGCTGAGCCACCGAGCCTGGCTATTATTATACAATTTTAACTCATTAATTACATCACAGTTATCAACACCCACTTTTATTATTTCCCAAATGTCTGTTGCATTTAGCAGCCCTGGATAAAAGTGTCTCTCTTGAATTAATCACTCCTAAACTGATTGTAATACATGCACAGACTGAGTTGTAACTATACAGCAATGTAATTTTAAGTCATAAAAATTGAAAATAATTTAGTAATCCAACAACTTACTTTAAAAAAAAAAAAAAAGGTTTAAAGGGCAGAAAGGCTAGGTGACTGTCTCAATGTTAGTGTTATCAAAAGAGATTCAAAAGAAACTTCAAAACAATGATTTTATTTATGCCATAGCATATTGTCAAAGAAAAGTGAATCAACTAAGTCAACCAAAATAAAACAAAACATTCAGACAAATTTAGAAGGGGGAACATTTTGCATGAAAATTAGCCTATGAAAAACTGGCCTTAATTAGATTAAATATAATTTAAAATAATAACAGAAACATGACATGGCCTGTGATTGTATACAGATTTCAGAAAGTGTTGATATCATCTGTGATATTAACATTCTGAGATACATTTCTGGAATAAAAAGATGGATATCAATGACTGAAAAAGTCAATATTACAAAAAAGATATCCTTTCAATTTTTTTCTGTAAATCAACTATTATAAAATGAAAAGAAAATAAAAGTAATGGTTCATATGTTTGCGGTATATTTATGTGGTTTTGCATGTAAGTAGATACAGCAATATAATCTAAAATATTAGCAAAAATAATTTGGGTAGTGAGAATATGATATTTTGCTATATTTTATTTTATGTGTCTAAATGTTATTAATTTATATGACCAATATTTATGACTTCTGTAATAAAAAGTTTATTAAAAAACAAAATTGCTTTCATTAGTTTAAAACAGAGCAACGAAAACCATCAAAAAAATGACTTTAGCACTTTGTTTATGGCTAATACAACTAATTGAAAAAGTGAAAATACTTCAGATCCCTTATGCACATATAGTTCAAATTTACCAATCATTTACATTTTTAAAACAATTTTAAAGAATATTTTTAATCTTTCTCACTGAAATCTTACTTACAAAATCATAGCAAAGTATTTTAGAAAAATCAAAAATTGTAGAAATCAGTGATAACAGTTTAGTTCCAAAAGTCTCAGAATGTAGCTAAATAATTTAGTCATTATAAGTAAATTAATTACTCTAAATATATATACAGAGAGTAATTAATTTACTATATATATATATAGTTCAATATACATGTTTAATAATACCAATCATTTTTTTTGTTCTGGAATTATCAGAATAGATATTAGAACCACTAAGAAAAATATTGGATTCTCTATTTTTCTAAATACTAATATTTTCAATTTAACCCACAGTTAAAATTGTATTTTTTATAGCAGTTATTGTGATATATGATTTCAAGCTTTCTCTTAGCTTTGTAAAAAAAATCTTAACAAGTAGTATGATGCAGAAGTATTTTGTAATAGTACCATTATTAAAATTTAAAATAGAGATAAAAATAAGCAATACTAATTTTTGGCAATTTATATTTTAGTTCTCACTCTAACAGTATATAAAATAACTTAGGAAAATCAGCCGGACTCGGAGGCTCAACCTGTAATCCCGCGCTTTGGGAGTCTGAAGTGAGTGAATTGCCTTAGCTGTGGGTTCGAGACCCACCTGAGCCACTTGGCGAGTCCTCATCTCTACAACAAATCAAAAATCAGCCGGGAGTGGTAGCACGCGCCTGTGGTTCCAGCTACTTGGAAGGCTGAGGCGGAAGGATCGCCGGAGCCCAGCAGGTGGAGGTTTCGGTGGCCGGGAGCCGCTACTGCACTCCAGTCTGGGCAACAGAGGGAGACTCCAACTCAATCAATCAATCAATCAATCAATCAATCAATAACTTAGTATTTTATGAAGTATTTGCTGCTTTGGTAATGTATTTCTCATATTGTATAGATTTAAAACAATCACAGAACAACTTTTAATTGTAGGAAAAATAGAATAAATATGTTTTTTGCCTAACCTTTGAAAACTGCAAAGTCTAAATAATACTTAACATAAAAAACGAAACAAGTTAATGATTTATTGCATGATCAATTAATTGATTAATAGATTCTTTCTTATCTGATTTTATTTGAAATGAAAAATAGAAGTGCTGTCTGTATTCTGTACCACTGTGACTTAAAGAACCTTGTGGTATAAGTATGGCAAAAACCCTCCCACTTTTCCACATTTAACTGAATTTATTTTTAAGTCACTTAAAATGAAAAGGGGTAGAAAAATTCTTAGACTAGACGCCAAAAAAGAGGATTGTAAGTGCAATTAGATATGATAGGATTTCATTCAAAATTATAAAATATTTTGTTATTTGTTAATTTGGTACATATAAGGGTACCAATACCGTTAATCAAAGTAAACAGAATGCTAACAAATAAGAAAAGAAGAGCAAATAATATAATTAAGTAGTCAGAGACTATTTTTGGAAAATAAAACAAGGATACTTTTTATGTTTATATTTGTTCTTAACTGCAACAGTAACATATTATTTCATGTTTGTCTTGAATAAATATTTCAATAATAGTCTGTTTCCTGAGGCTTTCAAAACATTGTTATGTGAAGATTTCTTATATCAAAGTTCTTTGATTTCTATAGTAAAAAGTTGGATGTAATTCTTTCTCATCAATTGCATTTTGTTTGCCACATATTTAGATCATGATAAAAATAAATTATATTTCACTATCATATTTCAATTAGACTACAGATACCTACTACCTATGTTGGAGAAAAAATTCTTGATTTTCAAAAATGTTAAACTGACCTCAACATTAAGCACATGTTTTTGAATCCTGAGCTTCTATTTCCTGCAGTGTTAACATGTCTATAGAAGTTTCTTCCATGAAGCTCTCCTGAAAACAGAAAGTTTTAAAAAATAAATAAATGAAAGATTGTGTGTATGTGTGTGTGTGTAGGCAGGGAGAAAATTAAGGGAAGCCGGGCTCGGTGGCTCAGCCTGTAATCCCGTGCCTTTGGGAGGCTGAGTGAGTGGATTGCCTGAGCCCA